>NW_006262075.1:720206-720348 GCF_000493195.1 Citrus x clementina | reverse complement strand
AGAGCAACACTAAACTTGGGTCATACATTTGGTCATGTAAGTCTCTTTTTTTTTTCCGGGGGGGGGGGGGGGGTAGGGGGGGGGGGGGGGGTTTAAAAAATTTTGGGGTTTTTTTTTAAACCAAGTTGAAGGTTTTCCCCTT
>NW_006262075.1:702756-720106 GCF_000493195.1 Citrus x clementina | reverse complement strand
ATTTCTTTTTTTCCCCCGCGTTAGAAATAGAAAATGCAATACCCCTTCCCTATTTCCTCCAAATAAGCGGGGCCTTATTTTTTTTAGAAGCTTTTTTTCATTAATAAATTTTTGGGGGTGTGCCCCCCCCCGGGACACCAGGGAATTTTTTTTTGTTAAAAACCCGTCTTTAAAAAAAAAACTGGGGGTGTGTGCCTGTGTGTGAAAGAGTGTGGGTGTGTGGGAGCGCGCGTGAGCGTGTGTGTGCGTGTGTGTGTGTGTGTGTGTGTGTGTGTGTGTGTGTGTGTGTGTGGGGGTGGGGGGGGGGGTGTGGGTTAGAAAACTATGAGGATTTATATTAATACATAGTTGACGTATTACACTTTAGTAGTGGACCAGGCATCCACCCAAAATCAGTTGAAGCTATATAAAACAGTATCAATCCCCAAAGTCTGATTTAATCGAAAAGAGACTGCCCAACCCTATACAAGTTACATGACAGTTGGTCATGCAAGTTTTATATTAGATTATATAACTTGGATCATATTTATTTGGTCTATTAATTAAATAATCTTTTAGCTTGCAAGACCAACCTATTGTATTAGATTGCCATCTTGTGTAGGCTAGTACTAATGCATGTATATGTTACTATGATATCAAAGCTAGCTTGTCAGCATATACTCGAACTATAATACATGAAATTTTCTCTCTCTTTCTACTTGATTAAAAACAAGAATGGCCTTTGGCTTTGTGGTATTCTTTTCTAGCTAAAAGATTCTTGATCAACTTCTTCTGATCATGTGGCTTGTCTTACCAGGCCATTGAAACTGGGTTTGGATATGGGCAGTGGCTTCATGGAGAAGCTGTTGCAGCTGGCATGGTTAGCATATTCTTCATTTGGGTTTCATCATGTTATAGCTGTTCCCCGTTTTATGCTGTTACTTAACTGTATGTTGCTTCTTAGGTCATGGCCGTTGACATGTCTTACCGGCTTGGTTGGATTGATGATTCTATCGTTAAACGTGTGCATAACATCCTACAACAGGCTAAGTTACCTACTGCACCACCAGACACCATGACTGTAGAAATGTTCAAGTCTATCATGGCCGTAAGACATTTAATTTGTCATCATTCTTTAAAGCACAAACTCTTTTGTCTCATTGTTTAACATATTTGTACCCTTTTGATATTGCAGGTGGATAAGAAGGTAGCTGATGGACTATTAAGGCTTATCCTTTTGAAAGGTCCGTTAGGCAATTGTGTCTTTACAGGCGATTATGATAGGAAGGCCCTGGACGATACACTCCATGCATTTTGCAAGTCCTGATTTCAGATCTGTGTTTGAGCTCTTGTTTACAGCTACTCCCCAATTTGTACTAGGTCATTGTGCAATGTATTTTGATGGTCAGCCCACTATCCTTGACAGTGCTACAATGTCTTCGCAATCTGAGTTCATAAGTTTTATGGTGAAAAGTAGATACCAAGCTGTAATTTATATGGGTTGATTTTAGAAATTATGGCACACGGTTATTAAAAACCTCTCTTTTTTCCTTTTCCCGATTCAGCTTCATCGTTTATTCCATTGTACTGTGGCTTCAATTCTAATAGAAAGGCCTTAGATTTGTGTTTTCATAGTTTCATGGTAAAATCTGGTGCTTCAATGAGTCAATCTATACAGTTTCTAACATCATTTTCCAATTCAGTTGCTGAAACAATGCAGCAGTATTTATCTTTCGGTTTAACGGACGAGTAATCAAATTAACGAAATTTGAGACACTTCCGGAGACGGACTAAATGCTAAGTAACTGAGCCCCAATCAGATCAACAGCCAAAACTCTGCTTAGATCATTGGGTCCATGAATTGTGTCTGGAGCAAATAGTTAGGTACCTTTCTCGTTAAAGTTTCGACCATATTCAAAAATGTGATTAGATTTGCTTGCTTGTTTCTTTAGTTTAATGTTCTAAATAGTTTGAAATAAACTAAATTGTGAAAAACAAGAACCTAACATGCTGTTTGCAATTCAATTGTACAAACCAATAACATCTCTTTTTAAGCCACTAGAAGGAAACCAGATTGGTAAATGAAGCTTTTGGATACCCAGTATGACTTGGCACATGCAGATGACCTGAAGGAAGGTTGGTTTTATTGGGTAAGTTTAAAACCTACAGGTCGCCACAAAATCTCACTTCTACAGTCCTGTCTGAAACTCCTAAGGGTTCTTACTGGGGACTCTATTTATTCTCACCACATTGTACCTGGATAGCCAGATTTTTAGGAACATTCAGACAAAGCTTTTTTTCCCTGTCGAAAATATTCTGGTCAAATGGTATTGCACACCTGTTTTTTCCCAAGCAGTACTGCATGCCCGGATAACGAGAAAAACCAATTATCTCAAAAGCAGTAAAATGAAAGTGTCTATGTGCACAGATTAGAGAGATGGTAAACCTGTTCGATAATTCTCTTGCTCGATGGTGCGCTGCAGTTTCCAAGAATGTAATTACCACAAGCACCAAACGGATTACCATAGCTTGCAAACTCAACACGGAGAATCTTTCTGTTGTCAGGACACATCAAGGTAGCTGATCTTCTGGCATCATCAAAAACTTTTTGTATAACAATGTCTTCTCTTTTCCGATTATTGACACGTGTTGGATCACTTTCTTTTATGTAGCTGCAGATTGTATTCCTGTTGACAGTTACGATTTGAACACCATCTATGTTTCCTCCTATTTCCTCAAAGATAGCCAGGAGATTATCTTTTGGCTTCAAGAAAGCTCTTGGAATATGGTACCTGAAATTTACAAGAGTGTGAGACCATTTTTCTTTATATACAAAATTGATGTAAATATGATGTAATGCTTACACAGACTGCGAAGGCTTTCCTGTAGGAGAGAGGAAAGATACCCAATAGCGACCAATGCTTTTCCCATTGACCCATACCATACCTTTAGACATGGTAGCTACCTCAATTGCAAGAGGATCATTTCCTTCAGGGGCATCAAAATAGGTCTGAAATGGAAAATAAAATGAGTTTTAGGGAATCCAGATTACATTAACTTACACTTTTTTCCATTCCGAGTTTAGTTTTATATTTGCATTTAATTGCTTCGAAGAGGTTGCTTAAGGCAATACCTTGTACCATGTAAGTGGTCCTCCTAATCCCTTAGTTTTATTCCATTTTACCCTATCAGAACCTTCCTGTGTGTAAACCTGAAATTTTTCGCCATCCAAGCCTACCTGTAGTCGGCACAAAGCTGATAATTTAATCCTTGTTTCAAAATAAAGCCTTGTTTGAAAAATGAATTACAGCTGGTTACCTTTTGACCCCATTCACTGTAGGTAACATCAAGGGTTCCAGTATTAAGACCTTGGATTGCTACAGTTCGAGTTCCAGCATACCTACGCTCTAAGTAGACCCCGCTATCCTAATGATTGCAAAGAAGATTATTACCAGTTCCCACTTATTTCATTAGGGATAAAAATGAAAATCAAGAACTAAAAGGCGGACGCTGGAAATTACAATTATTACCGGAAGACCAATTGTGACACCCAGAAGTGATATGTGGTTAATTCCAGGCTTCAAGATTATTGGTTTCTGAAAGACAAAGCTATTCTCTATGTTGGTTCCGTGTCCAGATCCTGTCAACCAGAGCTTGGTGAGTAGATAATGAACAAAACTATTGGGGGCCGTATCAGTTGCAGCTTCTACTCAGACTACTTATACAATGTTCTTTATGACAAGTTTAAACAAATAAATCCCCTTGAAAAAATCGAGATACAACTAAACAATTCTTTGGAATTTGTATTACAAGAATCAGAATCTATTGATCCTTATTACCCGACAAAATGCAAAAGCAACTTTTTTGGGTTCTTCTCTTGTGAAATTTATATTTCTACTACAAATCCTGAAACTCATTAGACAATGCAAGAGTTCATAGAAAAGAATACCAATATAGTGTCCATTTACGAATCCATGCATCATATGGCCAAGACTTGCAATTCGAAGGACTGGGAGAACGTTTTCCCGCAAAGGTAAGTGAAAGCCATCCAATGAAATGCTGAGAACAAAATGTCAATTACAGTTGTGAGAACAAATGAAATCATATCTCCTGAAATGTCAGTTAAAATTTGCATACCCAGTAGTGTGCCACAAATAGTCTGTAGTGTCCTTTGTCACACTCCACTGTTCCAGCGGGGATGCTGATTTGATCAAATTCTCATTAAGAGTGGGAATATCTTCTATGAACATTTCCCACCGAAGAGCTTTGTTGGCTGCTTTTGATTTCTGGTAGTGTCTTGAGCTATGTTGTGCAACAATCTATTTTATACCATAAAAAAAGGTTTTATCTTAGAGGACTTGGAAAATTAAATTTCCAACGTTGTACTTGAAAATGATGGAGTGTTACCATTCGAGTATTGTAGACAACAGTTTTGCAATCAGGGAGGATGCTTATAGAATACTGGGGAAGGTAATATTTGGAGCCCCTGAAAGTTAATGTTGCGGGTGTCCTAGAGTCGTTGTTGCTCAAGAATGCAACACAAGCTTTAGTTTTAGGCTGTTCATAAATATGAGCCTGCAAGAAGTAATCGCTTAGTTCATCTTAGAAACACAACTTTAATTTTCTCTCTGGGGAGGAATACCTCTAGGTTCGGACCAAAATTCTCAACAGAAGGTTTCCCCGAAAGCAGAGCTTTCTTACACAACCTCAAAGCAGAATGCAAGTCTCGCAGGTGACCCCATTTTGGTTCCCTCAGCATGCCTGGACTCACAATATAAAAATCTCTAGCGATCAGCAAAAATTTGTGTGAATGCACTTAAAAGTGAATGAAGTAAATTGAACTTCCGAATTGGTGATCACAAATTCAATAGGCCTAACCATATTCATCAATGGGCGCTTCATCATAGTATCGGGTGGTTACAAAAGATGAACCTGATCTTCCGTAATTTGTTCCACCATAATACTGTCAAGAAAAATATAAGAAGAATTGTAGGAAGAGTAGAAACATTTTGACTTGATTGACTACTCTTAAAATATGACACTTGTTGAAATGGTCTTGAAGTTGAATACCATATAATAGTTTGCAAGAGTACCATTCTTCGAGAAGAAACGAGCAACTGAGAACGCAAGATTTTGAGCCGACCTTCGAGATGGTGGATCGCCAAATACTCTGTACCTGTAATACCAATCAATCCCCTTTGAATAAAGCATCTTTCTGGGCAACTCGAAGGAAATAAAACACCAGCTGACTCGTGAAAATTTGTCCATTGCAAGAAAATTGAGTTCCAACACTTTCTGCTACATTTTTCCTTTCATATTGTTTTGTGAGGGGTTACAATCGAACAGGATGAAGAATGAACAAGAAACGACACTCAATTAGCATATGGATGCTTTTTCAAGGAATGTAGCTAGTTACTTACCGAGCAGTCCAATTCTCCGTCCATAACACAGGCTTGCTTGGTTTATTTGGACCGGTGAAAGTATCTCCACAATTTCTCCCATTGCATGTGTTGATCTGCACTTAAACCATTATATATTTTGCCCGTCAAATTTTCCAGTAAACTTGAGTGCTTAGAGGGATAATGAGTACTAAGTCATCTGGACTTAAGAATAGAGGCTTACCACTGGACCTGGGGCATCCTTTTGCTTGCACATCACCCAGGGAACTCCAGTGTTTAGTCTCACAGCCATAGTTCCTGCCCAATGGACATACCGAGTTCCTAGTTCCCTGAATGCAAGTTGAATAGTGTTGTATTCATTTTCAACCTGCAAAAAGAAATGAAGAAACTATTATATCATAGGTTCAAGGTATCAATAATCTTCGTGCATAGTTTTTTTCGTTTCCATTTTAGTGGAACGTAACCTGTGATAAAATGATTGGACCTCCTTGAGATGCATATAGCTGGGCATCCTTCATCATGTCTATAATCATTTTCGTGAACTTTTTCATGTGGTACTGCATAAGAAAAACATCCAATTATGGAGCCATCCGTTCAATCTAAATCAAACTATGCAACTAGCTTGATGATTACCTTGAACGGTGGATTATCAGATCGAAACGTAATATTTGGAACTTCTCTCAACCAAAATGGAAATCCACTGCAAAGATTTACATTTGATCAAGCAGACTGAGTACATGCGTGCTCATTGTAGGAAAATCATTGCAAAATTGGATTGTTAATTAGAATTTAGAAAACTTTAGCCGGGGCCATACCCATAGTTCCATTCCGCCTCAATGAATGGCCCGACCCTAAGTGTTGCGTACATACCCAGATCACCAATCATCTTGATAAATTTGGTCAAATTATAGTTTCCTTCAAAATTGAACTGCAAAAGCCGGAAAAAGAAAATGTAAAAACACAGTGGCTTATAACAAACAGTACCAGTTGCAAAGACGCGTATTATTAGCTTCCCAATTCAGAAAATATCACTGACATGTTACCTGGCCCTTCTCTGGTTCATGAATGTTCCAGAAAACATAAGTCTGAATCACATTCAATCCTCCAGCTTTAGCCTTTTTCAGTATGTCCCACCACATCTAAGTACAAAATTAATCAAGCAAGCAACCACATTAGCATAACCAAAACACACACATAAAATAAAACATATTATATCCACGATTCTGAAATAAGAATTAAGTACCTCAGGTGGCATCCTGGGGTAATGGATTGAACCTGAGAAGAAAAGCTCTCTTTTACCATTGATGATCAAAGATCGACCGTCGTATGTCACGCTCCTTTTAAACTTCTCTCCTTGAACAACCGTTGAAATCGTCAACAAGCAAACAAGTGCCGCCAGCAGTACTCGACTTGGTACTGACATAGTGGTACTGTCAGTGTGTTACTACTACTTAACAGGAGCAGACCAGACTGTGGTGTTTAATCAAAACTGGGGATGTGGGTTTCAGTCAGAATCCGAATCAATGAAGTTGGTTTGCAGCATTCATGGAGCTACGATGTGCTGAATCATAGTGACAGTGTCAGAGACAGTGGAGTGAAAATCTTTTCAGCTTGAGAGTATATTTCGGAGAAATTGTTTGCGTTGAGTGCAATAAAATATTTGCTTTTAAATTGATTTCATCGTTTGGTTCAGGTTTCTTCTTTCATGTCAGCACTGCTCGTTCAAGGTGCTTCATTTGGATGCTGACCAAGTCCAATCATCTAACAGAAACTCGATATTGGCGGGTAACGATTTGTATTTGTATTGTATTAACACGTGGCATCAGAATTTCCTTTATTTACTGATACAAAATTAATAACATAAATCAGATATAAAAAAAAATACAGTTTCTCGTAAGCTATTTGTATGAATCTTGTATAAGATTTGTTTTGCTCATAAAACAATGCACGAATTCTAGTTGGTGTTATTCATGATCATGAAAGAGACCAAGCTATTTGGTTGACAATTGTTGGCCTAATCTCATACAAACAAACTACGTTGATCATACAAAGAAAAACTTCTGTTTGGCGGAAAAGAATAATTAACGGGGGGCTATCTTTCGTATAATCTGTTATCTGTTGATCTGTGTGTATTATTTATACGTATCATTACCATAGTTAAGACAATTATAAAAGCTTATCATAATATAAATAAATTAATACAACTTAGTAGATGTTTTATAACCCAAAAATATATTGGATTGGACTGTGAACTCATTGAAAATGCATTAATTAACAAAATTGCTTCATTAACTCCGTGACATGACCGCACAATTATCAAAATCCACTACTGCGTTAGTGGGTCGCCTTAACCCATCATATGATTTAATCTAACCAACCTTTCAACAAAGTATAAACATCCCATGATTATTTAAATGGGATAATCACCTCCTCTCTTATTTAAATGGATAATTACCTAATGGTCCCCATAATTTACAACAATAGTAAATATGTCCACAAATTTAATGTTGATTTCGAGTTCGTTCCTAACCCAGTAAGCGCAAGCAAAAATTAAAAAAAAAAATTTAAATAAAAGAAAAACTTAGGAGTATTTTGTTATTTAAAAAAATAAATTGTAGGGACATTATTATGTAATACAGACAATGACTGTTTACTAAAACAGAAGAAAAGTGAAAGAAAAAGCAAACCCGAATTGAATCGGATCGGGAGTAAGACGTGGCCCAATCTCCGGAAAGGTCGTTTAAAGAAGGGAAAAAAACAATAAAAGGCAGAGTAAAAGAAAGGAAACGAGTTTGTTGGCGAAGATTGGTTCGCTCAACGAACGCTTCAACGGCATAATTTCCCGGCCGAAACAAGGTTCCTTTTCTACCATTTTCTCTCAATCTTCACCTCCTCCCTCTTCATTTCCAAAAATTTTACTTTCCCTTCTTTTTTCTTTTTTCCTTTTTGATCGATTGTCGCACTCTGCCGGTCCTTCAACCCCCCCCCCCCCGACGTCATTTCGTCGCTCCAGCTCTCCTTGTAGTTTCTTGAAATTTTTTCTTTTTGGCGAAATTTTCTGGGGTTTCGTTGAAAATTTCCCTTTGTTTTGTTTTTTACTGAGCAGATGATGGCTAATTGAAGTTACGCTTGCGATCGCGGTTCTCCTCAGGCGTTGGGATCTGAGGGTTGTTTGTTATTTTCTCTGAGATTTTATATTTTGGTAACTAAAAAGCCACTGTCTTAAAAAAAAATAAAAATGAGCGCATCAAGGTTTATTAAGTGCGTGACGGTTGGCGATGGAGCTGTGGGTAAAACTTGTTTGCTGATTTCTTACACCAGCAACACTTTCCCTACGGTAAAATTTCTCCCTTTATTTTCAAAAAAGGAAAATTATTTTCTTTTCTGGTTAACTGTGTATTTTACTGTTGGCGTTTCGGAAGAATGTCAAAGATGGAAACTTTTTGAAATTTGGCAACAGAGGGCTTTATCTAAATCAGGCATACTTTGTAAAGTTTCATCTTTTTGGGTCATTTTGTGAAGGATTTGGGGAATATGTGTGGATTTTTTAATGAAAGATGGTTGCTTTGATGTTATTTTTGATATCTGGTTTAGAATTTGTCTCCAATGTTGTGGTATCTAATGCAGTTGGTAGATTAGGAATGAATGATGATGAGTTGTGAAGATTCACGGCAATGAGAAACAAATGCTAGGATATTGTGCTTTCTCATGCTGTAATATTGTTTTGGAATAGGATTTTTGGAAATATGTGTTGCATAATGTGGTTAATTTTTTGTTTTGGTGGGAAACAGGATTATGTGCCAACTGTGTTTGATAATTTCAGTGCAAATGTGGTTGTCAATGGCAGCACTGTTAATCTTGGATTATGGGATACTGCTGGTAACATTAAATCTACCCCCTTTTCCATTTGCAAATGTTGTTTAGAGTTCTGTTTCTGGGACTAAATCCCCTTTTTTCCCCACCTTTATGAACAGGACAAGAGGATTATAACAGATTAAGACCTTTAAGTTACCGTGGTGCAGATGTTTTCATTCTTGCATTCTCTCTTATTAGCAAAGCAAGTTATGAAAATGTATCCAAGAAGGTGAGTAAATTCTATGTTGTTTTCTTACTCCAACAGAGATACAATCCGTGGATGACATTTTGATGAATTTCTTTTTGGCTTTGTCTCCAGTGGATTCCAGAGTTGAAACATTATGCACCTGGTGTGCCAATAATCCTTGTTGGAACAAAGCTTGGTGAGGTTTTCTTATATTCAAATTGTCACTACTGATTTTCTATCTGTTAGCCTCTGTACATGGAGCATTTTCTTAAAGAATCCGAATAACCAATTTTTTTTATACTTTTGTAACATGATCTTGGCTTTTTTCATTGTTCTAGTCCACCGTTTCTGTTATACAATTTGAATTTATGATGATCTTATTTAAGTTAAATTACCTTAGCATCCTCTGAAGCTTTGATGGCTAGTTGTACATCAATTGTTTCTAATCTATGCTTGAAGTTGTTCTTGAAGTTTCATTATCACGCAGTCTGCGTATATTTTTTGTCTTTGTCTATGTGAGCGAATTGATACAGATTTTTTATGGTAATTGCTTTTGGTTTTAATTATGGGCAAAATGCATATTATGCATGTTTGCCAAGGAACATATTGTCGGGTTTATCCCCTTCTATGTTTGCTGGATTTTTCAGTGTCCACTGGCATTTTTATATTGTGTGGATTATGGCCAAAATAATTGGTACCTACCCATTGTACACAATTTTTAACGGATATTGATGCTTATTTTGTCACATTTTCTTTCGTGACAAATCTTTCAAATGTCTATGTAATCTCCTTCTCTAAAATTATGCCTTCAAATATCAGTAATCAAATGAGCGTGTCTATATGAGAGGGGTATAGAGAATTATTGGTAGAGGAGGTATATCCTAACTAGCTCATTAACTTTTTTTTTCCCCTTAGAAGTTCTTTTATTGGCCTCGACATCGTTAGAGATTGCCTGTTTTCCATTGCGTCAAAATTGATGCTATAGAGTTTATCTCCTCCTCCCCCACACCCCCCCCCCCCCCCTCCCCCCGCCCCCGGCGACCAAAACATAAATTAACTTTTAGTTATTTCCTTTTACCCTGCATGTGCCAACATATGTTTTGTTGAAGAGCCTGAAGCCAATACCGTGGCTGGTTATCCTTTTTCCTTTTCATCTTAGTTATTGGGACTGACCTCATTTTGTATGTGGACCTTGTAAGGGTATGTACCAAATGATTTTAAGTAATCCTAATTGTTTTATGATGTGGAATTAACCAGATCTTCGGGATGATAAGCAGTTCTTCATTGACCATCCAGGTGCCGTGCCCATTAGTACAGCTCAGGTAAAGATTTTCAGCTTCACATTATTTTCATTTTTCCCCTTTGAGAAAGTGCACAAAAATTGTTAGTTTTAATGTACTGATTATAACTTGTAATAGGGGGAGGAGCTGAGGAAGCTGATTGGTGCACCTGCTTACATTGAATGCAGTTCAAAAACACAGCAGGTAACGTTTGTATGTTGAACATTTTCATGCTTCATGTATGTTATAGATTTCTAATTTAAGGGTTCAATGTTTTTTGTTGCTGCAGAATGTGAAGGCAGTATTTGATGCAGCCATCAGAGTTGTCCTCCAACCACCAAAGACGAAGAAGAAAAAGAATAAAGCACAAAAGGCCTGCTCTATATTGTGATTGAAATTAGGTGTAAAGAGATTATGACCCTCTGTCCTTTCTCAAATTCTCCCTCATCTTTCTTCCTATGCTCTTGAAGAAATCTCAATTGACAAACTGTGAGGATCTCTCTGTGAATCATCAGGTGGTTTTGTATTGTTTTGTTGGAATTGTTGTGATCGGCTCTAATTGTTGAAATGCATTACATTGTTGCACACCTTTTGTTGACTCCCGGATTCAATATGCATTATGTATTAAAAAGATTGGAATTTCCCAGTTCCCACTAAGAAGACCAACAACGTTTCCTTGCATGGACGTACCAAATATAACTTGGTATTGTTTTAAAGGATTGGCCGCGTCTTCTGCGTAAAAGGTGAAAGAGAAAACACGAAAAAAAATAAAAAAAATAATTACATAGTCAAGTCTTTAATTAAGATGCTTGTCAACCGTGAGAGTTCAATGAAAATCCTAATTATGTAATTAACAATGTGACCCCAATCGAAATGCTCCATCTAAGTTTTGAACTTATTATTATTAAATTAAGTGTCCCGTTGATTTTGAAATGTCTCAACTTACCCCGTGCGGTCTAAAAGCTCGATTCTTCAGAATTTGATTAGTCAGTTTGATTTTACAAAAGTTCATTACAAAGGTAAAAATATTTTAGCTTGTTGAACTTTAGTTGTTATTTCGAGTTGATTTTAGAAGAACACGATAATGGAAATGTCATTATCATATTAGCTTATGCTACCAGTCTGACAAGCAGCCCATGAGGATAATTCTATCAATAAGGAACTGTCGAGAATGGCAAATACATTTTTATTTAATTGTAGACAAGTCTCCGTCTCATTTCAGAATATAATATTGGCCTACGACAAGCTTTCCAAATTCCCAGGCTCCCCGACTGGGACATTGGGTCAAGCAGGCTTGGATTTTTTGTCAAACACTCGATTAAACTTCGATACATTCCATGGAGGGGCCACTTCTATTTTATTTTTATTTTTGAATAATTGCAGAAAGCAGATTCAACAGGCGGAATCAATGCGGACGCTGAGAAAAATGACTGTCTCCACCGTGAGTCCCGGGCCAATTGCGAATAAAACACCCCACTCCAAGCCATCACCGGTTGTGGGTTTGGCCTCCTGCATGCTGTTCTTCCTTATCTCATTTAAAGTCCATTCATCTTCATGATCTTTCTTTTTCATTCTTGTTATCAGCGTAAAAGAAATGGATATGATATGAAATTCGACTGAGACATGGGAAATGAGCATAACGTTATATATCAGAACTGCTTACAGCTGAATAGCATTCTGGAGCCATCATTGTGTACGCAAATGAACCGCGACATAAAGAGTTTTCTGTTCTTGGCATTTATTTTTTGCAAAGCTGGCCGGCAGCAGCTGGTTTTTGATAAATCTATGTTATCAACAGCGGTGATTTGGTATGGATGTTTGACAATTTTGGCTAGGCACGAATATTATCGTGATATGGAACGGTGGCTGATTGTAGTGCACCCGTCAGATTGTTTGATATTTGCGGGATTTTCACATGCCGCTGGATTTTGGATACCTCAGGTCGACCATCGTGGAAAAAGCAACTTTATCAGCAAAAATCTAGGTTAGCCACCAAGAACTAATGTTCTTTTTTGGCTTTTATTCTTATTTTTTTAATTATAAAACTTTTACTTTTTACTTCGATTTTGAAAAAATGCTGCACTTTATATTTTCTATATAATTTTTGCATGTATTTAATTTCTATCAGTGTTGCTTCTGCATGCGAGTGTTTTCTTTCTTTTCTCATGTTTCTTTGAGGAAGCCCATGATCTATGCTTGTCATAATAATGCTCTTTATAAAGAAACCACCCTGGTAATGACATTCCAAAAACAGAATGCCACGTCTAATTTTTAATTATGTAATTTTCTTGTTCTTTTGGTGGCAGTGTCCACTCGAGTGATCACCATGAATTTCAACAAGAAGAAAGTTGTGTTCGTAATGGGAGCAACAGCCACCGGCAAGACCAAACTGTCAATCGACCTTGCGATTCATTTTTCGGGCGAAGCAATTAACTCGAACAAGATTCAAGTGTACAAAGGTCTGGACATTGCCACCAACAAGGTCACTGCGTCTGAGCGCCAAGGCGTTCCCCACCACTTGTTAGGGTTTGTAGACCCAGAAGCGGACTATCCGGAGGAAGAATTCTGTGAACATGCCCTGAGGGCCATCGACAAAATTATAGAAAATGGCCATCTGCCCATCATTGTTGGTGGCTCGAATACTTATATTGAAGCACTTGTTGAAGATTCCATAATTTACTTTAGGGCTAATTATGACTGTTGCTTCCTTTGGATGGATGTTGATCCGCTTGTTTTATACAAATACGTCGGCATTCGGGTCGATAAAATGGTCGAAACTGGCCTCGTCGACGAGGTCAGGGACATGTTCGACCCTAACGCCGATTACAACCGGGGCATCCGGCGGTCCATCAGGGCTCCGGAGCTGCATGAATATTTAAAACTTGAAAGTAACATGAAAAATGAGACTACTAATAATTATAAGGACCTACTACTCAAGAATGAACGAGGCCAACTTCGACCATTTTATCGACCCGAATGCCGACGTATTTGTATAAAACAAGCGGATCAACATCCATCCAAAGGAAGCAACAGTCATAATTAGCCCTAAAGTTAATTATGGAATCTTCAACAAGTGCTTCAATATAAGTATTCGAGCCACCAACAATGATGGGCAGATGGCCATTTTCTATAATTTTGTCGATGGCCCTCAAGGCATGTTCACAGAATTCTTCCACCGGATAGTCCGCTTCTGTCGATGGTCCTCAAAATTTGTCCCAGTTAAATTCTTGAGGGAGGCTACTTGGAGAAAGGAGAGAATATCTAG
This sequence comes from Citrus x clementina, assembly GCF_000493195.1. Lineage (NCBI taxonomy): Eukaryota > Viridiplantae > Streptophyta > Magnoliopsida > Sapindales > Rutaceae > Citrus > Citrus x clementina. The sequence continues at coordinate 706,141 of NW_006262075.1, read as the reverse complement.
AGCTGAGGAAGCAATAACAAAAGAATTGTCAAGCATGCAAAAATAAAATCATGCTATAATCAATTGCTCCTCATTCTAAGTTTCTCCAATAGCAACACAATATATTAGGCATCCTTTAACAATATAGGAGTGCACTAACCTAAAGATAAAGCAGGCAAGTTGAATATAACACCAACATTGACCTATTACCGACAGGGTAATGAAGCTACTCAGTAGAAAATACTCAACAAATCTCTTTATCTACCCAAGTATCCTACCAAGTAGTGATTTGCCGACAGAGCAGTATCATCACTCGTATGGATCTTGGTAATAACAATAACAATCCATCGCATAATTCATAATAAATAATTATAAATGCACAATCAATTGCAAAACACCAAATAATTTATCATGATTGGTCCTACAATAAGCAGATACACAATCACTCTAAATTGTAGTTTTGCATCATATATATATTTCATACATTAACAAGATTGAGGCTAAATTAACCTTGTCAAACGCAATTAAAGTTTCTACCAAGATATTCAATCAAATAAAATATCTACATGCCTCAATGAAATATATGAATGTTATGCCCATAAGATCCAACAATGATGGATTATTTTAAATTTAAAATTCTGAAAAAATGCTAAAATTGTAAGGATTTTGGACTAAAATGAAGAATTTTCAGAATTATGCTTATTGTTTTAAATATTACACCTATTGGCCTAAACTGTAAATCAAATAAAATAAAATGTTGGGCCATAATATAATTTACCAAAGTTAAATGGACCAAATGATGTTTTACCATGTTGACCTTCGGTCAAAGACCATTACGAAAACTTTGCAACTATTTTGGGCCATAATGACATTTCGTAAAGTTTAGGAATCCAAACAAAATTATCCCACAATATCATCTTGGATGTTTCAACAGTATAGGTACAGTAAACTACAGTATCCTCATTCATACCATCCCAATTTTGGCCACCAAAAATTACAGAAAAATTATATCTTTACTCCAAAATCATCACTCATGCATTATTTAACAACCATTTACTCAAATATGCCCAAATTCGAAAAATTCAAAAAATGCGAAATTAAAGGAAAATTTTCATGAGTGAGATTTTACCAACAAATCAACTATGGTTTACAAGGAAATGCATAACCATGGGCTCTGATACCAATTGCTGAAACAAAAACAAACTTTATGCCCTTAATCGTAATCGTACATTTCCAAATAAACACATATTTTAAGTAATTTCGAAATTTACCGTGATCTCCCATGAATCCGAACTTGGAAGCTTGTTATGGAGCTTTAACAGAGTTGCTGCTACTTTGATCTAACTTCTGAATTCCGCTTTCTTTGCTTCAACTCAAGATTTGGCTTTTATCAACAAGTTATTGTGCACACACGGGAGAGAAGAGGGAGAGCGAGAGAGAGAGAGAGGTGTACTGCACTCATGCCACATATTTTTTGAACAATAAACTTTTAATGGGCAGATTTTTTGAATAGTAAATTTTTAATGAGCTGAAGTTACTTAAATGCAGTAATTGAGTGCAGGAATCTCTCATGTGTTAGTATAAAATTGTTCATCCTATTATGAGCTAAAATAACACAATTAAGAATTATATTTGTCCATGATATACCATTGTATAGGGTATGTCAAAATCAGACTCATTAACACAATATTTAATAACTTAATAAATGAATCTGTCAAAATTACTCAATAATATTTGACATTAGTCACGTATTAATTCGGTAAAATATAAAAAATAATTAGAATAGTTTATATCAGTCCACATGTAAATGTGAGAAATTAATCTAATATAATACTGCGGAGACAGTGTAAGAGGTTTGAATACATCCTGATCAAGAAGCAAAATCAAACGAAATGGGTGCTCTTGCAGCAGAAGCACTTCTCAAGAAGCAAAATCAAACGAACTCTGGACCCATCATTACGTAATGTGAAGTAAAATGAATCCGGAGTCCATTACCCCGTAAGTAGCGCTGTTGATGTCTTATCAGTTACAAAGACCGCCAACAACGGTTCCCATTGCTAATTGATTCAATTACAAGACAGCATTGCATAACACATAGTTACAAAACCTGCATGTTCTTAACCAGTGACAATTTTCTTTGATGGAGTACTGGAATTGCAAAATAGATCATCTTCCAAATTAGAAAAAAGAAGGTTAAAAGGAGAAACTAAATTTAAACAGGAAATTGTGGAGCCTTTTCATATTTTGCTATCAAAGAATTTATACCATCAAGTAGGGTTGTATGTATCCACTTGCAATATAATCCTTAAAGAACCTTTGATTGGACCACGCCAATATCTTGCTCACTCGCTTTATAAACCATGAAATCCCCCTTTACCAAGTATATCCAGGGCTATATTCAATCCTCTCTCACTAGAAGACGAAAATATTTCACACTTCTTTTGGTTGGGTGGGGGGGTGGGAGGGGAAAGGCATTTTTCTTCATAAATTCGCCTAATGGCGTCAAAACGAATTATCAAGGAGCTTAGGGATTTGCAGAGCGACCCTCCAAGTTCATGCAGCGCAGGTATATATGATGAACATAAACGGGTAAAAGCTTGTTTAGTTCTTATATTATGAGGTTAGTGTCCATTTAGTCTATGTATTTTTAAAAACATCTCAAAACGTCCCTGCTACTAAATATTGACACTCATGTCATTATTTTTTATTATTTTTAACTTGCTTTTATAATATTACACTTTTACAATAATGTTTCTTTTTTGAATATTAATAAAAAATTAAATTATCAAATTAAACTCAAAAATAAAATAAAAACAAAAAAGGTATATATTAATTTTTGTGGAAGCTCATGTATGTCTAAAAAATTAATATCGTAAAAAATTACATTATCAATTTTTTTAGAAAAATTAATATTTTAACTCAAGAGTGTGTTCCACAAAAATTAATATATATATTTTATTTTATTTTATTTTTTGGTATTAAACTAGTAATTTATTTTTTTCTTTTTAATAATGTCTAAAAAAATTATTATAATAGGGCAATATTATAAAAACAAGTTAAAAGGAACAAAAGATAATGGTAAAAGTGTCAATAATTTAATGGTAGGGATGGTTTGAAGTATTTTAAAAAATATAGGGACTAAACGGACACTAAGTTCAAAATATATGGACTAAACGAGCTTTTACCCAACATAAACTGCAGCAAATCGTTTTTATAATTACTTCAATTATTTCTCTGTAACATATAATTTTTGTTTCGACGAAGTTTAGGTCCTATAGCAGAAGATTTGTTCCACTGGCAAGCATCCATCATTGGTCCACCCGGCAGTTAGTGGACCCGAGATATTCAGGATTTGGACCTCACTTTGCTATCCGGATTAACTTGGCATTTTCCCTTTTCATTTATT
>NW_006262075.1:473272-702656 GCF_000493195.1 Citrus x clementina | reverse complement strand
TTGTTCCCCGAAAAACCTCCCCAAAAGAAAATAAGGTTTTTTTGGCGGGCCCCCCAACAGGCCCCACCCCCCCCCCCCCCCCGGGCCGCCCCGGGCGAAAAAAAAAACTTGGAATAGTTAGTGCGTGTAAATGATTGTTACTGTTACTGTTTGAGACGATCAATATAAATGATTGCTACTATTTCTTCATGGACTGTCAAAAAATGTGTTTAGAATGTTGAGATGCTGCAACTCCTGCAGCAGCCAGAATTTGTATATGAATCAAGCGAGTCCGCTTAGCTTTAAACAATTTTGAGTTTGGTTTCTCTTCAACGGCCCTTCTCTCCCTTCTCTTTAGACAGTCATTAGGGAACAGTAAAAGCAAAATGAGTAGTGAAAAACATTTTCCCAAGGTCAATTGATTGAAAATTCTCTCCCCCAACCGACGTGCTGAATATATTAACATACAAAGAAAACATGCACTCTTGACCACAATGATTGATTCCTCGGCGAAAATGCTTGCCGAATAGCAAAAGAATCCACACCACCAAAGCCTCTCCCGGTATCCGCAGCTGCAACACGACACGAGACCGTTAATATACGTTTGCATATTTAACAGTTGGTATTGGTAGGGTTAACTCTTTCATTTTTTATCATTCTGGTTTTTCTTAAAGATTTCTTAAACATGTTCCAAGCCCATAGAAAAGAACAACATCCACAAACACGCGGCGCAAGAAGACCCCTTAACAAGCAAGTATTTGACAGTCCACGTGCAATAAAGATCATAACACGAGTAAAGAAGATCTATTGTTAATTTATATCATCCTTTACTGCTGTAATTACTTGGAGCACATGGTCGCAAAAACAACGGGATCCTAAATACCTCACAAAAATATCAAACACCAGAATGGTAAGAATACAGATCTTCAACAACATTGCTTCCAAATTGCTCAAATCTAACCACCGGCACCAATTACCAAACCTCTCAATAGAATGAGTCAAATCACTGTTATCGGCAGAAGCCTGAATCAAACTCGTCAGTCTCCAGAATATTGCAAAAACTAAATTGACTTCTTGTCATCCAATGAGTCAAACCTTGATAGGCTCATACTTTTCACCCACTGCACCACCTTTCTGTTTCTGGAACTGTATGTATCGCAATGTGCTTGCAAAGAAAGCATCTGCAGCTGGATCCGGTGAATTAGAGTCGCTTTGCATCTCTGCCGTAATCAGCTCAATCAGGCTCTGGATTGCAGCAGCATTGATCTGTGTGTTACCCTTCTCAAAGAAATAAACGTACCTGCACATAGTATTAAGGGTCTCTATCCTGTTAAAACTAATTCTTAGTTCATGTACAAAACCAGAGGTGCAGATCTTACTTGTTCAGTATCTCGACAAAAAGTGTGACTGATCCAGTGCTACCTCGTGTGGCATTAGACATTTGTTGAGCAGCATTTGCTATTCTTAGTGCACGCTTGAGACAGAGCAGGACCCTAGTTTAAAGAACAATAAATGGAAGTTTGAATAATGTTAATTATCCATGACCTTATGAGAGTGATAAATAACAAATTAGATATTGCCCAGCATTGTCTCCCACATAAACAATAAATAAATAAAACTCTCCAGCAAACGATTTGCATTTCAGTAAGATATATCATCCATATGTGTGGGAAGACACCAACCTAGAATACTAATTGATTGCACGGGCCAAGTGTTACTACACACAATGCATAGTTTCCTGACATAATGTTATTCCAAATTGGAAGTTCACTTAATAGGCTCACATTTACTGCAAATGCATGTGTCATAAGATAAAATATAACAGCTGAAGCTACTCTCTCCACAGTAAACATGAACTGTTAAATAATAAATAAATGTACAATAACAAACCTCTCTCCATCTTTCATGTTATCCTGATCATCAACCCAGAAGAGATGTGAGCATGCATAGACAGCTCTGCACTGATCAGGCTTCTTTAAGAGCTTTGCAGAATACTGCCAAGAATAAAGCTTCTTTAGAATCAGGCTTACTCAACCTTCGAAATAATTGAAATGCTAGAATCATTACCCCTGTAGCCTTGTGTGTTAATGTATCCCTGTTTTCTACACCAAATACGTGCATCCTCTGGAGAGTCCCTATTATTAGATGTATTGCTGTCACTTGTGCTCTGGAATCCTACAAAGAAAGAACATTTTAAAGTGAATATTAGTCTATTTGATGACAGACTAAGGATTCCCCAACACCATCAGCCCCCCTTCCCATAAGATGATGATGATGATGATGATGATGATGATGATAAAAAGAAACAAGATTACTCATCAGAGGCATGATCAACTTACTGAAATTTCTTCTTCATACAGGATATATGCTTGAGTGAAAAATTCATAAGCCACAGGTTCTAGATCAGAGTCATTTGCAGCCTGATAAAATAACAAATAATGGGAAACTACAGATCAGAATATTATATGCTTCACCAATAGGTTCCCTGTATATTAGAAGATCAAATATCAAAACGCACCTCAGCACACTGCAAGTACAACCGCAATGCCAATTCAGGTGCTGGAACACCATATAGGGTCTCAATAGTCTAAAACAAGCAGCAATACACATGATCAATACGTAAAAGAAGTGAAATGCATTGATTTACAACCGCAATGCCAATTCAGGTGCTGGAACACCATATAGGGTCTCAATAGTCTAAAACAAGCAGCAATACACATGATCAATAAGTAAAAGAAGTGAAATGCATTGATTAAACATGCCAAAGAAAAAACAAATTCAAGACAAGTTGAGCCAATCCCTGCAATGTAAACAACATAGACAATGCAAGAAGAAATGCATGAACATCCTAGTTCCAGAAAGTTCCTTTTAAGTGTGATTCCATAGTAGCTCATGTATGCTAACATGTAAGGAAAAAGCACTTTCCTTTCAAGGAGAATATGACAATGATCATGTCCTAAAAATACCTCATTTTACTAGATCTTCCAACCAAAGATATTTGGCTAGATCCTGGAATGAGGGTATTAATGTTAAAATGCCCATTTAAATCCCACGTTTCCTTAAATCACTTAAAATACACCACCCATTTTCACAAAGTTTCTCAGTTCTCTCTCAAATTCCTACAACAATTATATAATCCCAACAGAATCCACCACATGCTAGTGAATTCTAATAATGCCCCATTGTCAGCAACCATCGTTCATAGAAATATTTCTTTAAATTGAGCATGGAGATAATGACCATGTCTTTGGTTTTCTTCATTTCAGTAAGTGCCTGATTTTCACATAATGGAATAGATTTGATAGATCATAACAATAACAAGCTACCTGGTTTAAAAGCTGGAAAACTTTCTTAGGTGTAGTTGATCCCTCTTCTCCAAAAGGATTTTCTTCTGGACCTTGGAGCTGCCGAACCAACTGCATATCACAGACAATGTACTGTTAATAAAAATTACAGGAAGTTTTTGAGGAACCACTGGTCCCAAAAACATAAACTAACTAGGCTTAAACTATATCAGTTTTCCTGATCATAATCATGGAAGGCAGTATAATAGTATATACCAATGACCAACATAATGATTACAGGAATTACAAAAATCCCATAAAATTGAGAAAATTATTAGCATTCACTTAAGCTGAACAGATAGCGACTACCTTCAGAGAAGAAAACACAAGGGGAGGAACAGTAAATGGCAGACGTTTGGGTCCTCCAGTAAGAATATGTTTCCTTACTGTACATATGATCTGCAACATATTAAGCGTATTAAGCTGTTTCCATAATAGAGGGCATAATGTAATAAGCTTACAAGAAAAGGGAAAAATAGATAGAGAAAGTTAACAAAAGAGTATGTCATATTAAATTAGACAAGGTTAATTTGGGGTGGCTCCGGTGCAGTACAAGTTAACCTAAAGAAAAATGTCATGCTACAAATAGAGAAGTTTGACAAAGTTATTTATGGTTCATGTAAAATTAAATTGCTGAATAATATAGAATTATAAATCTAAAACACATCACTTCATCTATTCTGCACTCTTTGGTTAATCAACTCAAAGTTCACCAGATTCATATGATGTGGACTACAGAGTCTTCCTTTAATTCCAAATCAAAAACACCACAGTGAGACATGCATAATTGGAGAAGGAAGAAACATTGTACACACAAAAAGACTTTAATCATTCAACGCTTAAAGAAATTAGATAATCATATAGGGAGAGTATCACCCTTTCAGATACCTTAAACATTTCCTCTGTATCATCATTTTGAAGCATCTGGATAAGACGTGCAACAGAATTCTGCTCTTCCTTGAAATCATCTTCATCAACCTAAATGAAAAAAAAAATAAAAAAAATAAAAATAAAACACATATATAAACCATTTCAATAGAAAAATGGTTAAACAAAATGGCTCAATTAGAGAAGAAATCTCGGACGAATTAGCAATTTGTTCAGTGAAAAGAATTACAAAGAAAATGTAACATATATAATCGATGGATTATAAGAGAAAACAGAGTTCTATAATCATCTAATAACAGAAATTATTTCGACAGAGAAATAAACTTCAAGTAACCTGATCATGAGCAGCCCCATCCAAGTCCCTGATAAGCCCTTTAATTAATTCAAACAATGCCTCAACCTACAAAATGGAAACAAAAATATTTAGTGGATTAAATATTTAAAATTAAAAATAAAATACATATGTGAATAAAACCAAATTACCAGGAAGCATGCCTCCTTAAAATAATGCATAACTTGATATATGTATATATATATATAATGGACAGAAACCTACCTTGTCAGCAGTCGAAATCTGAGTATTGTTTTTCATAATGCTCTGAATAATAACCATTGCCATGACTTTATTGGTTTCACTGTCAACGTATTCCATCACACTGGGATAGTTTGAAAGTTTTAGTACAGTAACAATGTCATTGTATTTGTCCAGTGGAGCACTTAAAAGCGCAACAATCTGCTTTGTTGCTCTGTTGTCTTCAAGTTTTCCTTCGCCCGAAAGTTTTTTAACACAAGCTCCCTGAAGAATAGTTCAGACAAAAATTAACTTTGCTCGGACAAAGTAGATTTTATCCCTAAAGAATGCAACATATCCTTCATACTGAAAAAATGATAAACAAAAATAGAATATGATATTGAATCATTCAGACAAGCATAAATAAAATGGCACGTCAGTTCTCTCTTTATATGGATGTCCAGCACATTTAATTTTCAGTTTGAAAACTATGCTACTTCATACATCTATTTCCTCGCAATGATGGTAACACACACACACACATAGACAGATACCTGTAAACTTAAAAAGCTGTCTCATAGTGATTCAGTTTACAAGGCATACACAATACATATTCAAAAAGTAATTTCAGTAGATACATACCAGCACTTGATCTGCATAATCAAGCCGATCAGGGTGTACATGGAGAGTAAACGTAAGAAGAGATGAATATAAAGTTACAGCTCCAAGGATAGGCATGTCAGCCTGAGCTTCTATCACCTGCATCATCACATAGATTACAATCCCATTTCCAGCCACCAAAATAAGAATGTAAACAATACTTTGTGATAAAAGTGGAAAGTAGAAGTTTAAAAAAAAAACAGAAGGAAACATGTAAGTCACCAAAATATGCAAATAGGTGGGACAGTGTAACATACATTCGAAGTTCGAATGCTGCAGATTATATTCCTTAAAATATATAAACACAATTTACCTTCCCAATGGCATTGTTCAACTTGGAAAAAGCTTCTACTTGCAAGAACTCAGGTAAAACTTCTGTGCTTGAAGCAGCATAGTTTGAAAGTCTTTCCATCAAACGAGATAGGACTGTCTTGATGTCAACAGATGGCTGAGAAGCACAAATACAAAAAAGTGTGTGAAGGTTTAAAAGAAAAATTACTACTCTGGACTTCATCACATTATTAGCTTTGAATTAGGTCAACAAACATAAATTAGACATAAAGGGCCAAGTAAGCTCATTTTTTGTGTTTCTATAAACATTAACATTTAAAAGGTTACATAGAAGGGGATTCAAAAACTGATAATGCAGACGAAATTACGTACTTGAAGCTGTGGGAAAGCCCCCAACAATATTTCAAGAGTTTGCAAATGGTACTCATCAGGAAAGACTTGGATGATGCAGTCCATCAAGTAGCACTGTGCAATCTCATCTTTACAATTGACAACCTGTCAAAATAATTTACATGCAGAATCCAGTGCCCAAAGTGTAACAAGCAAAAGTCACCTATTGTAGCGATAAATTTGACTACAAAAGGAATAAAAGTCTAACATACCTGCTCGAGAACTCTGGGAAGCACAGTTTCTTTGTATGTATCAAGGTCGACACCCTCTATCTGACTGAGGACATGCAGGTTCTTCCCAACCTAGTTAGAAAAACGGAGGCAAAACCGAAGCTTTCCATAAGCGTAACTGGGTGCACAAAATTATAGCAGCAAAATTAACCATATATGGGTTATTGGTATTACAAGATCACGTAGCTCGCTCCTTTCTTTCTCCCGTTTGTCCTTCTCCCGGGCAGGTCCCTGCAGTCCAGAAAGCCCGACAGCAAGCCTCAACTCAGGGTCAGCTAAGAGTATGAATGATTCACAAGCAGTATAACACCTGCATGACCAGAAATCATGCACTCATGACACAAATTTACCTCCATGACATGCAAGAGATTGTGGTGCATGCATGCCAAACATGAGAGCAGGTAACAGTCCAGAGATGTTTCAACCAACCTGATGTTGCATCCGCACCCATAATTTGTTCATCTCTGTGAAGTTTTGAAGTACAAACTCCATAGCATCGTTTACAGTGTCAGCATCCCTGCAGAATCCAGTAAAGCTATCAAAAAATAAGTTGCCGCTTAATCAATTGTTAAATTAAATATACACAAGGTTAATTGACCAACAAGAAATGAACAAGGCAACCAAACTAATTTTTCATTGATATCATAAAATAAATTCATTAAGATTTACCAACAACTAGGCATAAGATAAATACATTAATAGTACCAACAACTAACATTAAAATTCTTGGCCCCTCAAATTCTAGTGGTCTTGAAACAAACAAAAAACATTTCTAGAGAGAGGAAAAAAAAAAGATGAATTTTCCCTTCGACTTGCACCACACCAGCTGCAATCAACAAGATTTGGATACCCACCAGCTCAAATCACTTTAATGATTTCAAACACTCATCCAATAGGGCCAATACTGCTTAAAAGTCTCAAACCACCAAATGATCCCCAAAAAACAACATAGAATTAAATGATCTTCACACTAGTCTAGAAATGGAAGACTTGACAACCATCTAACATCCTTACCCTTCATACTCTGAACCAATATCAGGTAATTTATCCCTGCTAATTTGCGAGAGGTAACTCCTCAGGAAGAGCCCACGTACAGGATGCTGAATGCCGCGGCACATTTCAACAAGATCTTTTAGAACATCCTTAGCGGGTGCTTCCTTAGATTTAATATATACTGATCCCACTGTGCAGAGAAGATACCTGACAAAATATCACAATTAACTCATAAAACAATGCAAAAAGGAAAACCTACAACTAATACAAATAAAGCTGCTTTTTTCACACTATATTTAGTAACGCTTGATGGAACATTCATTCACTCACAATCTAGGCAATATATTGCCAGCATGCTGCACGAGCTCATACAGATCAATAATAGAGCAACCACGGCGAGTCTCTTCCTTAAAGAACATCTCCAGCTTCCTTAACTCATCAAATGCTCGCATGTCTGTTGCAGTCAATCAGAAATCATATTTCGTACGTAAGTTTTTCTGGAAAAAAAAAATCTTAAATCCAACACTACTGGAAAGTGGATCACAGAATTAAAGCCTTACAGAGTTGATAGTACTTCTGAGGAGAAAGCTTCGAAGTCCTAAGCTCAGATAACATCTGAGCAGAATATTTTAAAGCATCTCTCAGATTGTTCGAGTCCTGAGAAATTCAAATTAACCGCCACCATAATTAGGGTTTCGACCGTGCAAATTCATCATATTAGGTTTAATCTTTGATTTTCCGCTCGTTTTCTTCCCGAGAAACAAACAGATGTTACTTACCAGAGCACGATGCATGTAGAACGCATTCTGTTGGAGGCCAGCGATTCCGGCGGCAAGCCATTTCTCCTCATCTTCGACTCCATCGACCATCATTCTCTCTCTCTCGTTAACGAGGTTGCGTTTTGACTTGATACGTAGTAAGATCCTCAATTGCCTTTCATAGACGCTCTGGATCGGCGTGATCTTGTGCGCTTGACGTGTAAGCTCTGAATAAATCTTAGACCGTTGATTCTGGGTCGTGTACTTTACGCCAAATTGTACTTTATACTAATTTCTTATTAAGTTGTTAAATTCCACCTTTTCAAGGTATTCGGTAAATTGAGAGCATGGAATATTGGGACTCATTTTTCCTCCCAATTTATTTATATAAAAGTAAATTTGTATCTTCTCTATTAATGTGGGCAAATGATTCAAAAGCTAATTAAATAATGCACAAGCCTGAGAAATTTGTGGCAATATATCAATATTCTCTTAACACGGTGGTAAAAATGAAGGAAAACAGCAGGCCATTGAATGCCTTCGGGGTTTTGGACATTCAATTGTCTACGTTAAGGAAAATATATTGACAATATTTATTTGCTGTATTCAAAATTAATATTTAAATACAAATCTCCTTCTCCATTGAACAAACATGCATAAGCACCGTCTCACCAATTTATTCAAACAAAAACTGGAGCATCACACGCATGATTCTTCTACACACACGGTTACTCCTCTCCTACTACCAGACCAGACCATTCCTATCTCTTCATTTTAGGAGCCAGGCACCTTCTTTGCTTAGCCCTGGTTCAGAGGCAGTCTTACAAGATCGTCCAAGCCTTCCGCAAAAATCGAAACCTTACACATTACCTAAACTTCTGAAATGCTATAAGATTCTTATTTTATTTTATTTTTTTTCAAATAAGAAAAAATGAAGCTGTGGTACACGATTTTTTGTTCCCTCCATGAAAGAAGTTATATCATCAATTTCTAACAATTTTCACTACAACTATCTTCCCGCACAAGATGTTACCCCAAGCTGGAAACGAAACAAACTTTTCTCACTTTCTGGCACTGGAATAAACAATGCAGTGCAGCTTTACCAGCCTCCTTATCTTGCCTCCCAGCTTCTCTTCTTTTCAGAGAAGAATTTCAGAACGGCACGGTGAATGGCAATGCATATACATCAGCCTCAGGCAAGTAACAAACGCGTGGCCAAGTAGTTGTGTTTGCATGACTTGTGGTTACACCTACACTATCCAAATCACACCTTTTATCCCTGCTTCTCTGTTTTGTCACAAATAGCCATTCCTGATCACCAAAGTCGTTACTGTCACTTGGCATTGGAGGTGGAACCCAGTTCTCAATGACATCTAGGAACTTCGATGCTAATAGAGGAGAACAACTGCCACAGAATTTAGATGGCACCGATGTCTCAGCCATTTGAGAATAACACTCAGAATCCCCAGTAGACAGGCGCGGTTTTTTGGAACTTTCAGATACTGCAGTGGGGAGGCGGGGCTTTTCTTTGCATAGCCTTACAGAATGTTCCGGGCACATCTTTCTGGAAGTGGAACAAGGATTTTCTACTACTCCTCCGCCTGATCTAGGAACAGGTTCATGCATCAGATGAATAGAGGCATCCTCAATCCTTCCAGGAACAAGGCAGGGGTTTTTTTTGCTTAGCCTCATAGCAAATTCTGGACACATCTTTCCGGAAGCAGAACAAGGATTTTCTACCCCTTCTCTGCTTGGTATAGGAGCAGGTTCATGCATCACTTGAACTGAGGCATCATCAGACCTTCCCGGAGCAAGGCAAGGCTGTTCCCTGAGGGGCAGCACTTCTGGATCTCTGTGCCTTTGAGCAGGCAACCGGATCCGAATAATGCTTCCTTCACATTAATAATTAGAATTTGAAGAAAGTACATAAGTGCCGATGTGTATCAAACAAACCCAACAAGTAAACAGCCTTGCCCAGGAAAGGGAAAAGCACAAAAACACTCACCAGCATTATGCCTACCATTGGGGGGCAAGCTCAACCTCTGTCTTTTGTTACTGTTAAGAGTGCTGTCAGAGGAGGTCTGTGATCCAACTGGATGCCCACGTTCTTCAGTAAGACTACTCTTCTCAATCTGTTCTGTTTCATTTTCTGTTCTCTTTTGAAGTTCTCCTCCTTTCTGATCTTCTTTGCTCCTTTCATCCTTGCGCCTTTTCTTATGACTGTGCTTCTTACTTTCAATATCTCCACCTCCCCGGGTCTTCCCCTTTTCTCTTTTCTCTCGTTTCTTCTCTTTCTTTTTTTCTTTCTTGGCCTTCTGTCCTTCTCTTTGGAGCTTCAAATCACAAGAACAGCCATCAATTTGAGAATTACTGAGATATGAATACTCAAAACAAGCAAGCAAAAGCATGTAACAGAAAAGAGAGATGCTAATACAAAACAAGCAAGCAAGTGCAACGTCAAAGTCTGCAAGCATATCCAAGCAAAAAGAGAGGAGAAATAAACTTCAAAGATCTTGGTAACAAGGGCATAGGGATAACAATACATACAATATTAGTGTTCACGGAAAATTAGCAGCGGAGATAGCTCTCCAAAAATTCCAATTAGTGTGAAGTTGTTAAAAGTTACTCCAGTGGATACGTATATACCATGAGTAAGACTAAAACAATTCAAATGCTGGCACTGATATCAACTTTGATTATCTGACATGACCATGTAACTTCCCAAGGAAGAGCTAGAAGAGGGTCCATCTATCGTTGGCCGAAAAACACACTAATGGCTCTGCAACAATTAATCAAAAACAAAGGCAAGTATAAGAGACTAGCCTCGTGACTCCAGACAGTTCGTCATAAAATTGTCTTCAGACTGTTCTTGACTGCAATTACCAACCACATATAAGAGAAAGAGCCAGAGTGTTTTGGCTAACTGATTTCTACTAGTTTATAAACTAGTTCGATGTCCATTGCTAGAAATGGATCGCTACCATTATTTGTTATATTCAACAGGTTAAGCGATACTGGAGCTCCAGGAGCTCCATTCTACACAAAAATGACCGATAAAAATATAAAAAAGAATAAAATGCAATTAGTACTCTCAACATTATGCCTTGAAGAGGACTTGAACCTCCACGCTCTTCAGCACGAGATTTCAGATCTCGCGTGTCTACCATTTCACCACCAAGGCAGCTTCAACAGGATTATGTTCCATGCAAAGAATGTTGCACTCAAAGAACAAAAAAGAGCACATAGCTAATATGAAATACTTTCACCTACCACTCAGGGCATACAACAAGTAATCAGGCATCTAGTAGCTTTGAACCATCAAAAGCATCAGTGACATATAACCCAATTAAGTGATATACATGTGTAGGTAACATGTTAATATTGGTTTGCACTGAAACCTGGTGAACCAGGAACAGAGCTCCAACTCCCAAGGAACCCCTGACATAGAAATGGAATCAAGACACCCTACAGTTAGCCCTTCCCAAGTTCTTACAATGCAACAATACCCAAGAACAAAATTAATACCAAGCACATGACTGTGTTCAGCTTCTAATGGTTGATCAATACTAGTCTACAAGAAACAACAAAGAATCAATCACAAAACAATAATCAAAATTCATGATAAAATTTTGTATCATCCCAAAGATTGCCACACTGCAGTCTAGCCAGCAAGGGATTTTTCCAATAGGAGGTTCAGCGAAAAACTTTAAGCTCTATTATTTGAGTAAAGAGAGTACGCCATGTTGTCAAAATTGGTCCAAAGAAAATATACATTGAAAAATTGGGTTTTAAATATGTCAATTTTAATAAAGATGTGTAGACAAAATGTCATTTTCTTCTTCGTTCGGCTGTTTGAGCCATATCAAACAGACACCCGGAAAATATTGGATGAGTGGGAATCAAATCGTACACTGGAAAAGAAGATAAAAGTAACGACCCCTACCAGATTGGGCAAAGTTCTAACAAAAATATATCTAATCCCGAGTTCTTGCACAAAAGAAATGTGGTCCCTTTTCTTTTTCTTTTATTTTCAAGTGGAAGTTTTAAACAAAAGTTCAATACATTCAAATCAGCATCACAATCAGAAGATTCGTAACCGAACACGTCACTTGATCACAACGCCAAACACCCAACACAGCATCGAATCCACGAATGCTGAATCAAACAAACCTTAATAGATTCGACCAAAGCCTCATCGCGAATACCATTCCTTGCGTATCCAGGAGGAGGATACGGGAAACACCGAGACATAGCTCTATTCGCAAAACAGGATCTGATAAAAAAGAATACAATCAAACCCTGGCTTAAACCGTAAATTTAAACGTCCAAAAGACCGTAGCTAGGGTTTGACGTTCGGTTTAGTAAAGAACCATACGATATTCCCGCCAAATTTGATTACGGCAGTAGAAATAAAGATGAGAAAATTAGTGTTAGGGTTAGGGTTTGACAAGACGAGAAACAATATCCCCAGTCGAAAGGGAAACTTCGACCTAGAAAGAAAGTTCAATTACAGCTTGTAGAGGGGTATTTATAGACGGGTTGCGGCAGCCCACCGTTGGGTGATTGGTAACAAGAATGTGCTACACGTGGAAGATTCTTTTGCATTCGTCCCTCCACAAAATTTGCTTTAGTTTGGGGTCCGTTTGGTAACGCGAGGGACTGCACTCCTGCCACGAGCTTTATCATTTGTCACTTCCCCGTCCAATTTAAGGGCGCGTTTGTCAGTACAATATTTATAATGGGGCGATTTCTTTAATGAAATTAATATATACTATTTAATTTCTATTCATAAGATTTAAAAAAATTTATGACATCAAAAAAATTTAAAAAAAAAAAGAGAAATGAGTTATTTAATTAATAATTTATCTTTAAAATGTAAAATATATTTTTTATAAAAAATTTAAAAAATAACAAAAAATAAGAAAAATATCTTATTATTATTTTTTATTTACATCAAAATATAATATTTCTTATTTTATGTTCTTAAATTTTTTAACTTTAATTTTTAATTATATGATTTTTAACTTATAATAAATGTGAAGAAAAATATATTTAAAATAAGAATAATAATATAAAATTATACTGTCATAAATTTTATTAGCTATTATCAAAAAAATAAATGACATATAAGATTTCATTAAAAAAAACCGGCTATTTCCTTTACCATTTTCTCTTTAGTGTTTTCTCGATAACATTGGAGTATTCTCTTTATCTCTCTTTATTTAACGAGTCTCTTACTAAACTTAAATCTTATATTTATTTTTTCGTATTTATTTTTTCATTTTATGAAGGATTGTTATTCTTCTCTTTACCATTTCTTTTTTTTATAATATTAAGTACCTATTTGGTATGATTTTATCTAATGGTCATAAATGTTTATTTAATCACATAAGCTCTTATCATAATTTTTGTAGTTGTTTAATTTTTTTTAGTAGAACTTTCAAATTTTAAACAAGCAATTTTGCCTCTATTAGCAAAAACTCAAATTTTGGGCTTTTAAGAGTAGAACCGTAGAGGTTGTAAAGTTTTTTTTTTATGTTAAAATATTTAAAATATCATCTATTTATTTGACAATTTTATTTTACTTTTTTCACAACAAAATTTTAAAAAACTTCCCCATTAAAGTAATTTCATAAATTTTTATTAAAAATTCTCATTGACAACCAAATAACTAAAAAATTTTAAATAAAAACTCAATTTGTAAAAGCTTTACTTAAGTAAACTCTATTTTAAAAAATGTACCAATCGAAACCTAAGAGATAATCTCAAACTAAATTAGCAAAGTTTATATTGCTCAAAACTTTATGCATGTGGATAAGAAATTGATATCACAACGACCCTATGCAATATATATATATATATGCAGTCGTCCAAAAGAAATTAAATGGGTAAAATCTTTACGTAAATGAATGATTGTTCAGTGACATACCGTCAATTCTAATTTGTCAAAGACCATGGACAATTTAACAAAGCAACTTGGATTTCTAAAAAGGCTAGAATCCATGATATTTGATTGATATTCCACAACCAATTTTTACAAGCAAGAACACTACTTTTCGCACCGAGTAGGATGCATGTAGTACGGACGTAATAATTCATGCGATGAGATTACAATAACACACATTAGAGGAAAGCACAAAGCAGTATTTGTAACACAATCTATCACATTACAGCACAGGCATTCGGGTTCTCATCACTGAAAGCGGTGGTGTACTTGACCTCGAACGAGCTGGCGCGCGCGAGAGGGGCGGCCACCGGGTCGTCCAACACGTTTCGCACGTACCCAGGTGGGGCCTTCTTATCATACACTTCCGGCGCATACGGACGAGGCACGACGTCGCAGGGCACATAAGGCCAGAACTCAGCCTTCTTTCCCGTTCGATGTCTGACACGTTCCAAAACTTTATCCGGGTCCACGTAGCCGATCACCGTCAACTTGCTCTGCTTGGGGTCCACTTCAACTTGCGTCACACCTTTCATTCCTTCCACTGACTTCTTGACTCTTCTCTCACAGCCCTCGCAGTCCATTTTGATCTTTATCTCCACCGTCTGATGTATATCAATATATCTCACACGAGTTAAAACAACGTTCTACGTTCGTCCGCGGGATTGAAACAACATTTTTCTTTAATACAGAAATAAGGAAATTAACTCGCCCGCTGCATGCATATTTTCCAGGACTTACTTGTAATTAAAACATTCTACGTACGTACTTCTAGCTAATGCTTAATTTCTTTGAAGGGATGGGAGTTCTTACTTTTTGACGGCAGCAAAAGCACTTCCTAATCAATAATGTACGCTGGAAACTTAAACTGCCGTAACTGCTTATTTTACTTGAAAAAAGAATGCATGTTTGGTACAACATTTATTTGTTTTACCTGTAATTGCTTGCGCTTTTTGAGTTTGCGATGAGAATGCCAGCGGGACTCAAAGTCACAGAGTTCAGAAACGTATCCCAAGAAACCCATTATTACGGCAAACAGCGAGTACCCAGAAGTGATTCTGAGAAAGGCGATTTTCAACGACTTCGCTAATGCTAGGACATCATTAATCATTTGAAGGAGATATATATTAATGACTTAAAAGATGAAAGATGAGAGTGTAAGTTGCGTCGTATACTGACACTTGTGACTAGGAAGGAGTACGTGGAAGAATCTGGAAGGCACACGTCGTCCCTCGTGGGGGAACCCCAGTGGACCCTTGCTTTGAGCAGCACGCATTAACTATTTAACTATTTCAAAAGCAAATGCAACACTTTGATAAGGTGGGGACTAAGGAATGAAAGTAAATGGGCTGGATTGGGATATTAAAAAAAAAAAAAAAGAGAACTCACTTGGACCCAAATATAGTTCCAGAATCCATAAAAACAGATGGAGGACTTAATAACAATCTACATGGGCCCTTCAATCATAATAAAATAATCCAAAATATATAGTTTGATGGGAGTCCCTATGTTACAATTAATGTAACATACACAAGCCACAAGAACCACACAAATTATGGGATCCACATGTTTGTGTGGTTCTTGTGGCTTGTGTATGTTACATTAATTGTAACATAGCAAAATCCTAGTTTGATAACCAAGCATGTGCTTCTATAAATGAGGATGGGATGGTCCCTCGGCCCTTGCAATAAATTTAATAATTAATAATTATTATAGATATAATAATTAAGAAAAGAAAAAAGCAGTTGGGGGGTTCATGCTTTTAATATTATCAAATATAAATTATGTGTTAGAAAACGACTTAGAACAAGACTCATCAGATTTCGTCATGAAGAAAAAAAAAACACCTTTTACAATTCAATTCCATTCACTTGTTGACACGATTTCACTTGTGAAAGCTGATGGGAAGATTCATGTTTTTTGGGGGGTTGTGATAATTGGGGAAGCCACACGTATGCACAAAGAATGATGATCCATTATTCCATTACAAGTAAATTGCTTAATTTCCGAAGGACACCGCAAACTTGTTTATCTCCTACATTGAACTATTGAAGTAAGAGACCGAAGGCCAATAAGATACATTTAGTTCAGGATTGAGAAAAGGTGGGGTGTATTGTAATTAAAACAAAATAAATAAACAAATAATCATAAGCTGCTTCTTAAGTGCATGAATATAGCTATGTTGCAATCAACCGTTGAATTATTTATGATCGTATGTAGACAAATTATGAATGTATTATGTGAAATTTTATGGTTGCCGTTGCATTGCATATATGATATTGACAACTAAAAGGAATTTGAATTTGAATTTCATATTATCAGTGGAGGGTTATATATAAAATGTCTCTCTCAGTACAAAGGGATAAGACACCGTAATATAAACTGTATTAAATTATATGTCGCGTTTATTATATCATCTCATTTATTTATTTTTTTAGTTGATCAGATTTCTGCGTCAACAACCACTGAATAGGTTGAACCATGATGCCAAATTAAGGTCATCGTTCCTAGTAAAAATCAATTGATATAAACCTTAAAATTAATAAGCCTCTAACACAAGCTAGGTAGCGTACTCTTCTCAAAGTTCAAAAGGAATTTCATTCTTTTTACAACAATGTTATGTTTATTCAGTTGAAATACTTAATTTGTAACACCATTGATATGCCATCAATTATTTGTTGTCATTTATATGACATTAATTAATTTTATCATTAATTATTGACAAACACCCAATCATCGATGACTTAGTTTTGTGTTCATACTTTTTCAAATTAAAAATATTTTATATTTCAATTATCTAAAGTTATTTGTTGCTACTTTTTTTTTTTTGGTTTAAACCATCCGATTTCCGGCGACCGCATTGGGCCCCGACTAATTCGGATTCGGGGTGTAGTCACAGTTAAGACTCTTTACCCCTCCCAAATGGTGTGTTTAGTGAGGATCGAACCCGAGAGCTCTTCCCACTTACCCAGCCTGCGCCGCCAATTGAGCCACAACCGTTTGGTTTATTTGTTGCTACTTTAGCATGTAGATAATTTGTTGGAAGTTTGATCATTCTTAAGTTAAAAAATAATTTTTTTTTTTGTGAATTACCTAATCTAATAATAATAGTTTAATTTATAATTAGACCAGAATCATCTTGTACCCCAACAAAAGATTTTATCAATCAAGCTTTACAACCCGATTCAAGGACTTAATCTTTTATCAATGGATATCATTTCGTGTATTAAAACAAAGAACTTAGAAATATTACGAGGTGGAGAATAAGAAGCTTATTAAAATACAAGCACAGTGATTAGTAAATAAGCGGATATGAAGTCCTACCCGCGGCCGACCTCATTAAATGATTGCTAAAAGATGAGGATATACGTGTGCTTACTTGTGCATCTCAAATCACGAATGTGATTCTCAAAAATTATTTCCTGGAAAATTAACCAAAACTGTTGTTCACTGTGTTCACATTTTAAAGCATGCATGTATGATATGTAACGATTAGATAAAATAGGAACTCTTACATTTTCATTTTCTTGATTGATATAGAAGAACAATCAGTGGCTTTTCCCAAATTAATTACGAACCTGCCAGCTACCACCAGAGTGTATCCAACAAGTACAACCTTTTTGAGTCCAATAAATAAT
Source organism: Citrus x clementina (assembly GCF_000493195.1). NCBI lineage: Eukaryota > Viridiplantae > Streptophyta > Magnoliopsida > Sapindales > Rutaceae > Citrus > Citrus x clementina. The sequence goes on along the minus strand of NW_006262075.1, from coordinate 685,030 downwards.
CGATCTTCACTACCTCTATGTTGCATACTGAATCCATTTTATCGATTTTGCTTCTAAAATTGCTTGCTAACATTCCTTGAAAAAAAAAAAAAAAAAAACAATGAAGCTTCTTTCTCAAAACCCTACTTCTTTGTCCACCCCTTCTTTTTCAATTATAATTTTCTTTTTTCTTCTATTCATATATTTCTCTGAAAATGGAGATGGAGCAACCCAAAACAAAAATGAATCGGTGCCGGCAGTTTTTGTGTTCGGAGATTCAATAGCGGATCCGGGCAACAACAATAACATCAAAACTATTATCAAGTGCAATTTTCCCCCGTATGGAAGAGATTTTAAAGGAAAAATTGCAACAGGAAGATTTTCCAATGGAGTTATTCCATCAGACCTTATAGGTATTTGATAAGTAAATATATAATTAATTCAATTTTCTGTAGGACCAGAGTCTGAACATTCCTCTTCCTCTGGTCTAAACTCATTGAAGGAAATATTTTTTAATTCAGCCATGTATATATATATATATATAAGCATGGCATGCATTCACTTTTTTTTTTTTCTCCCTTTTCTAAGCAAGCCTCAGCGGGACGGAGGAAATTTTTATTGAACAATAAAAAATAAAGTGACAACTAAAAGAGGACTGAATGAGCCTTATCCCAATCATTGCATGTATTTACTTAATTAATCTAAACTTTTTCATTTAAAAGATTATTAATTAACCAAAAATAACTTTACATTTCACTCTCTTGACTAATTAAATTTCAGCCCAAGAATTTGGTATTAAAGAGCTCTTGCCTGCATATCTTGATCCAAATCTAAAGCCTCAAGACCTTGTTACTGGCGTAAGTTTTGCCTCAGGTGGAGCTGGATATGATCCTCTTACATCAAAAGTAGCGGTATGTATATTCATATTATATAATTCTCTAACCCTATATCTTCTAATATTTTGATCAAATTTATTTACATTTGGTTTTAGTTATTCTAAAAGTTAACGTTCATTGTGTTTGATGATATATACATACATATATATATATATATATATATATATTAGTCTGCGTTATCAATGTCGGATCAATTGGACTTGTTCAAGAAAGCATTAGAGACAATAAAAGCTACAGCGGGAGAAGAAGCAACTGCAAATATACTATCAAAAGGCTTATTCATGGTGGTCTCCGGAAGTGATGATATTGCAAATACTTATTTATCAACTCCATTCAGGAGAGGCCAATATGATATCAATTCCTATACTGATTTAACAGCTAGTTCAGCTTTAAGTTTCTTACAGGTGTGTTATATTTAATATATCTACATCATTTTCACTAAAATCACTTAATGTATGGCAGAAAATTTTATCATAGATTCATAAATATGGCTAATGAGTAAGTACTCTAGCTAGCACAGTAGCATACATATTTTTTTGTTTTTAATTGGAGCAATAATGATACTTTTCCTTATTCTATATTTTTTTTAGTTTTGCCCATTTATTGTAGTCTTTTCATAACATTTCTTTAACAATTTTACGTTAAAACTTTGACCAAAGTTCATCCCAATCCCAACCATAAAACAACAAAATTTTCTTATAAAACTTTTAATTAGCATCAAGAGAATAACATGGTAGGGAGTTAAGTGGTCAAAACCCTAAAATTATAGTAGGGAAAGTGTGGTAAATCTCCCTTATTTTCTAATATAATGATTTGGGCCTTATTTTATTTTTATTATTTTCTTTTCTTTTGCAGTTTATTAGCTTCTCGACAGCTTGCTTGGTAGCACGAGCAACTATCTACTAGAAAAAGAAAAGAAAAAAAAAAGGCAATCTAAAATGATAAGAAATAACTTATATTTGATATCTAGTGTCTGTTTGGTATAGTTCATCTAATGGCTCCGACAGACTCTTTCCAAATTTTTTTGTTATTGTTTAGTTGTTTTTTGAATAGATGTTTTGAAGATTAAATGAATTATTTTGCCTCTACCAATAGAAGCTCAAATTTTAGATTTTTTGGGAGTAGAAGTTGAAAAACTTTTTTAAAATATTAAAATATGTAAAATGTCCTTTCATTTATTTTGGCAATTTTATTTAATTCTTTTCATGATATAACTTTAAAAAGTTTACCTATTAAAGTAATTGTATAATTTTTAATAAAATCTCTCACTAAAAATCAAACAATTATAATTTTTTTAAGTAAAACCTCTACTTCTAAAAACTTTACTAATAAAATCTCTATTTAAATAAGCTTCATTTGAAAAAATTGTACCAAAGGAGCCCTATTTTGTAATATATTGATTTAGACTTTTTTTCATTAATTATTATTATTATTTTGGCAGTTTATTAGCTTTTCTGCAGCTTGATTGGTAGCACGAGCAACTATCTACTTTTTTTTTATATAAAAAAAAAAGGCTCTAAAGTGATAAGAAATAACTTGTATATGATATCTAGTAATGTTTACTAAACACTCATGCGTACAAAATAATGTGAAATTACTGTAGCGGGACAAAACATAGATAAATGGATGAAGATATATAGAACATAAAATTAAGCTCCAATATGTGGACCTGCCTATGGTACAGATTCTGTACCTAACATCTCCCGTCATCCCACCGTCCCATTTTCTATGGTTTAATTTCTCACTCCACATCCAACGGCTGATGCTGCAGTCTGTAGCTTACAGATTCTGTAAGCTAGTCGAGTCCCCAATATGTACATGGGGAATTAGTGGAGATGCATGGAAGTACGTATCTAATACAGTGAGTCAATGACAATGAAATTGAGTAGTAATTATAGGCAGTTGGGAGTTTGGTGGATATGATATGATATGATATGATAAAGACTTGAGTAATAATTGTTGTTTGTTTTGTGCGGATGAAAACGACATCGTGCAGGAACTGTATGGAGTTGGAGCAAGGAGAATAGGAGTACTTAGTTTACCACCAATTGGGTGTGTGCCAGTACAGAGAACACTCAATGGGGGCATCGCTAGAGGCTGTTCAGATTTTGCCAATCAAGCTGCTCAAATCTACAACTCGAAGCTCCAATCTGTAGTTGATTCTCTCAGTAAAGAGTTTCCAGATTCAAGATTTGTCTACTTTGATATCTACAATCCACTGAATTCTCTTATCCAAAACCCTCCTCAATATGGTAAATATATAGAAACTAGAACTACCATCATAATCTTTAGACTTCTTTTTTTTTTTTTTTTTTTATGGAAAGAGGCTTATTTTTATTTGGTTTTAGGCATTTAATTAATTAATTTTTTAAAAGAGGTGACATTGAGATAAAATATATATGTATGTGTGTGTGCATATATATACATACACATATATATAGTTTGGAGGAAATAAATAATATATAAATAAAATGTGAAAAATGGTTAAAGAAAATTGGGCCCACTTCTTTCTTGGTGTCCAGGCGACTGCTTTCAAATGGTTTAGACTAATTCAATAATAATAATTATTGAATGGATAAGTAAAATAATAATGAAATCTTTTTTATACAGATATTCAAGCGTTTTTATTTGAAAGTACTTTTTGTAAGAGTTTTTTTTAAGCCTAATTTTAAACGATATATAAAGCAGGCGACAAAAGAATAATAATATGGACAATGAAATATGCATACAAGCAAGCCAATCTGTATCGATCTGTTGCTAAACGCTTATGATTTCAGGGTTTGAAGTGGCAGATAAAGGGTGCTGCGGCACTGGAAACTTAGAGGTTAGCATACTGTGCAATCGTTTGGAGGATGCAGCGACATGCCCGGATGCATCCAAATACATATTCTGGGACAGTTACCATCCCACGGAAAAGGCTTACAAGATCCTTACCCCGAAAATTCTCAATCAAAATAAGGACAAACTTTTCTAAGATTGCTGTCTTGTCAGTTGTCACCATCCTCACCACTTCATCAGTCGTATTAAAAGTGATTTATGTCCTAATTATGCTCTTTCTTCCAACCACCGAATAAATATAATCAACTATTTGCTCTTATCGTGGATGCTTTTGATGAGTGATGGCTCCTATCAAACTCTTTTTAGCAGGAAAATGCTATTAAATATAAATTACTAGAAGTCTGGTAATGCTTGATCCTGGAGAAAAAAACTAGACATTCTTTAACTTATGTGAAAAATATACAGATAACCAGTTCCGAATACATTATTCCCACATGCATTATCTAAATTGATCAAACTCCTATTGCAAATCTGGAGTTTCTTATGACCTAGCACTCCCAGCACTGCTACAAAATTGCATGCTCCCTATTCTAACTAACTAAAACCATAATACTATAGGAACCAAACTATACACATCAAGTCGAGCCAATGAGACGGTTGGCACAGGATGAAATCAACGTAGCTTGTTCTGAGCAACAGCCTGGCATAACTCGTCCTCATAGAATAGAACTCGATTAGAGGCCAAAGATTTGCAAAGGGGCTTTGGCAGAACAGATGGTACCATACACCTCGAAGGGAATGTGGAATCTTGGAAAAGGACTGCAGCAATTTGTCGCATCTCAGTGATTTTCATGCGAGAAGGTGGCCGGGGACCATGCTTTGGGGCTTTTGGAGTATGGGGACTTGGCATCAATACACCCCTTCCTTCACCCTTGCTGCCAAAAAAAATAAATAAATAAGTAAATAAAGAGTTAAGATAAATTAAAACAATGACCATGATGACAAAGTTTTAGATAACAACCTCACAAAAGGCCAACGCTCAGTTGGCCGTGGGGTCATACTTTGCAACATCTCCTGGCGAGAGCGATCTGGAGTGGTGTAATTGAAGTAAAATTGCCTAGCAATCACAACCTGTCATCAACAACAGCACCAGGTTCATCCATGTCAACTTGATAATCATCGTTTACAAACAAAGAGAGAGGAGACAGAGACTTACAGCACTTCTAATCTTTCGAGAAACATGAAAAACAGGCCTCAGCTGGTCATGATGCAAGTGACAGAGTATTTTAACCTCAAGCATCACAGAACAAACAGAAATCAGTGTCAATGGGTAAAATTTGGTTCTGTAAATAACAATGAATTAATGGACTATAAAATTAATGACCATAATAAGTTGAAGTTTGTTGTTTCATTTATTTTCTCGGCCCTTTTGATCTGGTGTGTGCATTCCTTTTACCCTACTTTCACCTTGTATTGCTCTACTTAAATACACAATACCATGTGGTGATAGTGGCAAAAAAGGAACACCTAGAGATAGACATATTCTGGCTCTCAATGGTGCAAAATTGCATGTGTGATCCTCTACTCACATGCAGAAGACTATTAAAGTTTGTACGCCATATACCAATGTTTCCTAAGTACAAACCATGAATTCCAGGAAAAATTGGATTCTATCAACTAAATTCTTCAAAAACTATTGAAAATTATTTTGTAGAAGTTTAGACAGGTACAAATAACATACAAAATGGTCATTCAGTGAAAACAGAGGACTTGGACAAAATTAATAACTGTATAATTGAATGTTCATATAAAATAGTAACAAAAGATATGTTTCAGTGTAGAATCTATGGAAGCTAATTACAATCCAAAGAAGAGATACAAAATATGCTCATATTGAGTAATAAAATATGCCCATGAATAACGTTTAATATCAAACATAAACAATCAAACTTAACAAAACAACCAAGTAAAAATACTACCAGCAAATCCATAGGAAGAGCCTCAAGCCTCGACTCCGATTCACAGTCGTCCTCTCTTGGTGTCTTAGGAGTCCTCACTAGAAAATTTTGCTTAAGCACGTCCACAGGAGACAACATCAAAGGGGTTTCATCAACACCTTTGCTCTCAGTCACAAGTTCATCAACCTCCAGCTTCTTTGCATCCAACACAGCAACTCTTTTTTTCCCCAAATCAGTACATGACTTGGCAGTGGAAACCTTATTGTACCGAAGCTGCTGAGCAAGAGCACCTGGTTTCAAATACCTACTGCTTGAGTTTCGCAATCGCCTCTTCTGTTTGGGAGTTTTTGCTCCCCCTTCTTTTGGAGATACTTTCCCCATACCTTTGCTCTTATTGGTACAGTATTTTTTACTCTTTTCCAAAAATTATTCAGTCTAGCAAATCACAAATTGAATCCTGAAACATGCAATGTCAAATAACTGTTTCAAAACACAGACAAAAATTAAAACAATCAAAATAGATCCCCAATAATACATAACAATTATATGCAATTAACAATAAATCATAACCCTAGCAATTAAAACTGTCACTAAACACTATGTATTGCCGCCAAGCAGAAAATGAAATACAGATTTCAAAGTTCATCGATATTCAATAAAATTAATCAATCAACCAAACTTACATCATTACACTTTCAAGATCTCCTCAGCAATCCTTAATCAGATCCTTTACAAAACGAAACGCAAATTAAGATTAACCGACACAAAAATCATCAGAACGAAAATCAAAATCCAAAATGAAATTGAAATGCTGACCTTAACAAAAACTTAAATTAAAAAATCATAAAAATAAGTGATAAACGAATTTCTTAGAGAGATGAGAGAAAGGAATTCCAGAGAGAGGGGGGGAAGAAAGAGAGATGGGGCCACTAGGGTTTGGTTTCTATTTGAATTCTTTTAGAATGCCCGCCAAAATTTTCAACGCAGTAGTTGCCAAGAAAACAAAAACCGTAGAAAGCGAGATGAATATAATTCCGGTTGTTTGTACACGTGGCCTCTTATGATTGGTGATATTAGTGGTGGGCCAATCTTGTCTTTATTGGCTTAGGTTACCGGACCTTATCGAACGGCGGAGATTCCGTGGCTTAGATTTTAGATTAGATTGAGTTAAATTAAATAGTGGGGTTTTATTTGATTTGAAATGTAGATATTCTTTCAGAGGGAAATAAAATTTATTCGTAATGACTGAATTACCCTTAATATTTCATCACAGTGAATATAACTGAAGCTGTTCGATGGTTTATTTGCGGGTACCCTTCGAGGAATCCAATGTGAGCACTCAAGTTCGATTCCAAAAACTAAGTACCAGAAGGGCAGTCTAGGGACATAGAGTTTTTGCCTCGAAAATTAAGGCGGGACCTTCTCAGGCGGGACGCATGATAACATTGAATGATGAAAGGACAGTTAAACCCTTTCACGCCTCATTAATAACGCGTGAGGGCGCTCTTTTGGTAGTTAATGTGCAGGGCATTGCAGTCCATGTGTTTTTAGCATAAGATTCGGATGAAAACTGGTCCACTTATGCTTTGGAAGATTGACTGTGGCCGGTCCATTTTACTTTTAACTTGAGCTTTTGAAAGCAGTCAAAGAGTCAAACGGTCCAAACTACTGTAAGAGTGAATCAAATTTTAACATATGGCACATACGACTTAATCTGGACCCGCGACATAATAGACGAAGTAGAACTCACAAATAGTGAAGGGAAACTCGAGACTTTAAAGAGACCGAAATTAAAATCAAGTACGCATGTGGGATAACGTTTAATTGTCATAATACCACTTTTTGGGGAGTTTGTGGACAGTGTTTGATGGCCCATTTTTAATCCCCGAGGTTAGTCTATTTGGACATGACGAAATGAGACTGCCTAAAGGCCCATTTCTCAACCCTTCTGCAAACCCACTTGGGAAAATTGCCAACCCAACCCATTCAATTGTACGGAGCCTCGCCTACTCTGAGTAATTTCTTCAGAAAGGGTATTAACGATAAGAAATAGAGTGATACTATTGGCACCCCCTCAATATCCTTATGAAACACCGTTTTCACATTAACAGCTCTTTCACAAGAAAAAAATTACATAAACTACGAATACAAAATTATTAAACCCCAATCCATATACGTATTGTCTTTTTGACACTTCGCAGTTCATACCCATATATCATAAACTCTTATTTTCAGTATCTAATGTATATTGGATTCTTTTTTTTTTCTCAGTTCCAAAATAATTTTGAAATAAGTAAGAAAAAAAGGTCCAAGTAATTATTGGACTTTTATCAAATTATTGGATTTTCTTCACCAAGTGGGCACTTATTTTACTTTTTAAAAAAAAGAAATTAAAGGCAAAAATAACAAAAATACCAGTAAAGTAATTTATTGAGTTTGAAGAATTAGTAACAAAAAGAAATTAAAATTTGATTTTAATTAAATTTCTTTTGTCCTTTTATGTAATTTTAACTAAGAATAAAGGTATAAAAATGAAAATGGGGTTTCAAGTGAGTTTTAAGAAGGTGCCAATAGCACCACTCTAAGAAATATAATCTATTTATGCTAGCTATGAGAGAATAAATTATTGGGACTAATTTTGAACTCTGTTCACATAGGTAGTAGGCAAAGGATTAGATTGCTGGTAGTTTGGAAAGAAAGTCATTGGGTGCAATATTTATGAATGTAGGTCGATTCAATTGCCAAAACTTCTTGAAAAAGAGTGATATTTTTTCTACCATTCATCCTGTCATTTTGAGACTTTTTCATAATTTAGATTTTTCTTTTTCTTTCTTTTTTTTCCTATGAGCATGTGCAAACCATAATTCACTTAATTTTTCGCGCATGCTGTTTTGAAGAAAATATTCGTTTGGTGTTGCAATAATATAGATATTAGACTACAATTTTTACATGCAAGTTTTTCGAACAAAAGCTCTCCGCAAAGTTTACCCACGTAAAACATAAACACAAGCCGCTTACTAACCATAAAACATGCATAATTAAGTAGAGATGGGCAGGCCCATGAGAATTTACGGGCCAGTATGGCACGGGTCACCATATCATTCGTTTTGTCCTGTGCCTTTTTTTTCTTTTTTTTTTTTTTAATTTTTTGCGCTTAAGCCAGGCTTGGCCCCGACACATTAGACAATCCCACGCGTGCCGTGCCTAAAAAAAAATTTTTTTTAATTTTTTTTTAAGAAGGCATGCCAATCAATTGGTGTATTTTTCTCAATTTTTTTTGTTCACGTGCATTTAATAGAATCAAAAGTTTAAAACTCAAGTCTATATTCAATAGTAATAAATTAATAATAATAAAATAATGTAATACTAACTATTAAGTTAGAACCTATGGCATTAGAATTCTTTTTTAATATCTAACAACAACAACAATAATAATAATAAATTTTCCTTAAAGATTAGTTTAATTGTTAATTTAGACTTACACAGAGTTATAGATCATAGTCCATAATAATATTAATGCATATATTTATAAAATCACGATATCATCTATTCATTTAATAAATTATAAATATAAGACAATTAGAGTATCTTTTTGAAAACATGAGAATTAAATGTATTTAAAAACTTATGCCTATAAAATACATTGAAAAATAAGAATCATTTTTTGAAAATTCAATTTCAAGTTATTTATAAAATAATAAAATTTTCAGTTTACCTTTTTTAAAAAATTTACTTTAATATACTTTGGCCCACGTGATGTTGATGAAAACATGCTTATTGCAAGCCTTTTTACGTGTTTTGATTTAGCCATTTCTAACCGTGTCGTGTTTTTAAGGTTTTCGTGCCTAAAATTCTTAGCCCAACCTAACTCGCATGTGTGTCGTGTCATGCCGCATGCCTTACCAAAATGTGCCCCTTACACATCCGTGCCGCCCAACTTGTTGGCCATCTCTAAAATTTAGTATGATTCATATTAAATTAATTCACATGCAAGAGTTGTGAAAGTTGATGTATAATTTTATATAGTTTCGGGATAATGTGTTTTAGTTATGAATCAAAACAAAGTTCCTGGTTCTTTGAATATGAAAAAAATTAAGGTAAGAATTAAATAAAGAGAGCTTAAAAGGATTACTACCTTGAATGAGATGATGAAGACGTAGTGATAGAAACTGAAAGATAGTGAAGCAGCTACAGCATGGGAGACGACAAAGATAATGACAGGCACGAGCTGAAAAGGACCACAAAAATCGACGTGGTTTACAAATACAATATAAGCATAAGCCATTAAGTTGAACTTTATCTCTTCTTCAAGCACCAATGTACTTGAATTGGCCTCGTCTGTATCTTGATCGGATCCCCAGTTTTATTCTGGCGTTTGATAGAAATTACAGAATTGTGTTGAGGTGAAGTTACGTATAACATTATCGGAGCTTTTCTCTCTTTCAACTAGGGTTGGCAATGGGATGGGACGGGACTGAGATTCATCCCGTATATGTAAATGGGATGAAAAAAAGTCACATTCTTATTTTTATATTTGTTTTAGGACAAAAATATGTCTCAATCCCGTCCTAAAAGAGATGGGATCCATCTCAATTGGAAAAATTCACATTCTTAATCGGCAATGAGACGGGATGGGAAGGAATTTGTCAATCTCACTCCCGTCCCGCATATGTAATTGAGATAAAAAAATGTCTCACTCCTGCCTCTAGATTTTTTTATAGAACAAAAATATGTTTCAATCCCATCCCAAATGAGATGTGATCCCGCAGGATCTCATCCCATCGGAAAAATTTGTCATCCATACTTTCAACGTTGTTTTGCAATATAACATTTGCATACTATTCCGTTTCACATTCTGCAAGATGCAATCTGATCAGAATCATTCACCCACGATGTATGGTAACATGAATCTCCTCGTAATTAAGTAACAATATCACTAGGTTATAATTGGCACCAGGTACACGTTTATACGTAACTCAGTTTGCACAAACCCCACTTTTTATTTATAGAATTAAAATGCACGCATATATGATATGACTTTGGGGTTGATAACTAAATATCATAATTAACAATTGATTCTGCGTTTAATGTATACGTTGTAATGCATGCAACAGTAAAATCGTTTTTGCTTTCCAACCTTGTACATATTTCAATGTATACCAGCTGTGCTTTCAGTGGATACTCTGTCATGATCCACTTCATTCTTGATTAAATTATTATCTTTTCGATAAACCTTGCTTACTTTATTAATGGGTTTTGCTTATTAACAAAAGTTATAATGATTCCACGTGACGTTACTACTAGCTACTTACCACTAGCCCTTTTGGCCTCACATAAATACAACATACTATTCCACTAAAGCACATGAATATCATTTTCGTGACAATTGACAATAAGTTATTTTAATATATAAACACTAATTCCATTAATTGTAAGATAGGGTTGTTGTCTTGGAATATTGATCGAATAATATAATCATCAAGATTGTCGATAACATTGTTCTAATATAATATGCAGAAATGTACTCGTGATATCAATTGGAGTATCAATTCATCCGTGATTGCATGAAATGTAAAAGAATATTTTTATTATGAACATTAAAATATATATATATATATATATATCAACACTTTAATTTTCACACATATGATAAGAAAGCAAATTAACATTTTGGATGCTTTTGCTCCTTGTTATGAAATAAATGCTCGTATAGTTTTTATTTTTTGACTTACGAATTTGTTTATTCTTTATATTTTAAAAATTATTTTAAGATTTTTCCTACTATTAAATATATTATGTTCCTATCTTTAATTCTTTCTATAATAATACCCTTACAATAATATTCTTGGAGATATTAATCAAAAGAAAAAAAATATTAGTTTATCAAATTATCCTTAAAAACAAAATAAAATTGATGTAACTTTTTATGCTATTATTTTACTTTTAGGATTAATTTGGTAGATTAAATTTTATATACAATTATTTATAAGTTTGTTGAAAAGATACAAAAAGTACTAGTTCTTTAGTATTGACATTCATTGGTTAATTTGCTAATAAATAATTATTGATTAATTTACTAATTAATTTTTTTTAGATAAATTAATTGATTTCAAGAATATTGTTGTTGGGTATTATCATGGAAGTCAATAAAAAGTAAGGGTAAAAATTGTAAGATATTTAATAATAATAGTATATTGAGGTATTTTTTTAAATATAAGTACTAAAAGAGTAGTCAAGTCGAAATATAAGAACTAAATGACCATTTAACCGTTCTTCACTCTCCCTAAAATAATCATACTATTAAAAGCAAAACAAAAAAAAAACCCAAAATAATTTAATCATGCTTAATCTTTTTAAGTTGTTCTTTCATTTTATTTATTTAATAAATTTCTTTTAATAGCAAGGACAAATATTCAAAAAAAGGTAAAAAAAACCCTGATGCGTGCAAAACCATTTGGCTGCCCTCTCTATATGAAATATGTGCCACACAAGTTGATTTTGAAAGATATGTATTTGGTGCACATAACAAGCGTAGCTAGAATTGAAAGAGACTCAATCGACAAACATATTATTGCATGAAATTAACATCTTTAAGTACGTGCAAAAGACGGCACCAACATCAGAGAAAAACGCAAAAAGTTATTCGTAAAATTAAAACAATGAAGAAAAAATAATAATAATAATTAACAGAAACGACACTTCGCCTCTCACTTCTCAAACAGACAACTCAACTTTATCCTCCATTTCTTCCATCTAACTTCAATGGGATCTCGTCATTCATGAACAACCCTTTAACAATTGGTAGTCTCACCCATTTTGTGCCCAAACTGGACCATTTAGCCAACAAAATTTTGCTTTCTTTTTAATCATAAGCTAAGGCGTTTTCTATATTTGTTTTATTTATTATTTCACTTTTTTTTTTTGGGGTTCGAGAGGCAATAAAGTGCTTAAATCCACATCCACCTGGCGGTCTCTTCGCCATCAATTTCGATAGGGATATAAAGCCAACATTCACTACGAAGTTGGTATGGTGGTGCCTATTTTCAACAGTGCACCAACATTTCTGTGCTTTTCAATGTGGGTTCAACGATCATTTCAATGCATAATTCAAATTTCTACCATTCAAGAAAAGGTTAAAAACGCAGGTGTATTTAATGTACAATTCACGAAAGAAAATTTGAGGTCTTATCTTCCACTAACTCCTATGCCAAAAGGGCACTCGGACTCTATAGACGACAATTTGCCAGCTTACCTGCTTTATTTTATACAAAGGCATGCTAGCACTTTTCGTTATTCCATCAGTGTTCAGATGCACGGTTTTACCTGCCCTTATTCTTTCTTTCTTTCTAATGTTCGGTACCGCTGCCCCATCGCTTTGCTTTCAGTACTTTTTTGACAATTCCTACTTCAAGTTAGTGGGGGGACATAGTTATGGGGAAGAATTGTTTTAAATGTTGTTGTCCCATTTTTCACTTAAATTCATTTCTTCAACACGATATTTATCGCCGCCAGAGTCTTGTGTGTTCGATTCATTTCATGTGCAGACTCCGTCTTTAATACGCTCGTTTCACGTGGAGTCATTTGTTAGGACTCGCATTAATAATAATAATGTATTTGGATATTTTTCTATCCAACATAATTTTTTTTTTGGATATTATCATTTTACTATTAAAGTTTTACTGACATATCATATCAGTATCAAAGTTTGCTGAAAAGTATATTTTACTACTAAAGTTTTACTCTGTTATTAATTCACTACCGTTCTGTTAACAACGTTATAAATTTGCTGATGTCATAAGGGCATCAAAGACATTTCCAGCTGTAAGAGTAAAATTATTTGTTAATTTGATAAATAAATTATCATTTTACTACCAAATTTTTAGAGGAATTATCATTTTACTACCAAATTTTTAAGGAAATTATCATTTTACTACCAAACTCTTAGGGGTAAAATCGATTTTTAACTCAATTTCCGTTAAACATTAACTTTTTCTTAACGGAATGGTAGTGAATTGATAACGGCGCAAAATTTTAGTAGTAAAATGCACTTTTCGGCAAACCTTGGTACTGACATGATATGTCAGTAAAACTTTAGTAGTGAAATGATAATTTCCCTTTTTTTTTCAACTCAAAATGCTCCTCGAATAATGAATATAAATAAGTCTATTATCTAAATCATTAGTCACTTTGTTCATCGACTTTTAAGTTTTACCATATATGGGTTACTGTTCTAATTACCATCGATTAGAAAATTAAGAAAATATTAAGAGCCCTTGTAATTGCAGTCTATTCCCACTTTGTCCATCCTTAACTTTTGTGAAGAGCCCCTTGTGCCGAAAAAATAAAATATTTAGCTCTATAACAAAATGAATCTATACTTGAGAATAATCCAAAACAATTCCCTACCCACAAATGTGCGTGCATAGTAGGGGATTTGCGTAACGAAATTGAAAATGCAGTTAGTTAATAATGAAAATCGAGCTAGCAGACAATTCCTTTCTAAGTTTCACATTAATCCATTAAAATTTAGTTCGATATTTATAATTGTTAGTTATTACCTATTTTTATATAAACTTTCGAAATTGTACCGCAAAAAATAACATATCAAATTAGTGTCATATTGATTACCCTTATAACAAATATAACAATCGCAAAATTTGTTCTTTTACTTTTATAAAGTCACGTAACTAACCAGGTTTCTTTACATTTGTTTATTTCCTTAACCTTTGAACTATTTTTTTTAACTGATTAAGCATCAGGTTATTGTATTACACAATTATCATGTTACTGTATTAAACAGATATTTACAACTGGTATGACAGTAGATCATTGCACTGATATTTATAATAATATATATATATATATGAGACTTACATTACATATATACTTAGAATTTATATTATTACATTTTTATTTTATAAAGTATATGCTCTAGCCAAATATCCGTCACAAAAGAGAAATGTCCTTACTCCATTAGTATTTTACAAGGGAGAAAGATATTACAAGTATTCTCTACACAATTATATTTTAATTAACAGAAGTTGAGTTTATAGAAACTCAAATCATTGACTCATAGTCATAGTTGACTGCAACGGTTCACAGGCAAGAAGCCCGAGAGCTACTGTTCGAACCCTTTCAAAAGCTGGTAATGAAGATTTTTTTTTAATTTAGTCAATATTTTAAATTCCTACTCAGTATTTTTTTAAGGATTCCAATTCAGATTCCTAGCTGAATAAAACTACTCTACCGGACTAGGGGCAAAAAGCTGGCGAGGAGGTAAAACAACAGTGAATCACACATCACGGAGGCAGTAGTCAATTATAGAAGAAAGGCGTGAATTGAAGCAACAACGGCAAAGTAATAATATTGATAAATTAATCAATCACTTTTATGTTGTGTTTATTTGTTGGAGTGGGAGTGAGGAGTGTTGATTTCTCCAACTCCAGCGTTTACTTACTTAAAATGGAGAGGGATTGGGAGTCCCACTCCGTGGATCCCACTCATTTTTAGAGTGGGGAGTGGGAGTGGGAATCCACTCCCACCTCTCCCATTTCTACCTTTTTTTTATTTTATGTTTTATAATTAATAAAATAAAATAAATAATATTATATTTATTTGAATAATAACATTATATTTATTTGAATAATAATATTATATTTAACTAAATAATAATTTACATTGATTCTAAGTTAAAATTATTTTAAAATAATATTATTATATTAATAGAGAATTAATAAATATAATATTATTACATTTATTTTAAAAATAATAGTACTATATTTATTTAATATTAATAATAATAAATACTTTATTCTAATAAAATATTAATTTTGTACTAAATAATATTATATTATTATATTATATAATAATAAATTTAATATAATTATATAAAATAAAATAACATTTCATTTTATATTAAAATTAAAATTAATAATTTATTGTTCATAATTAAGAATATTAATAATTATAATAAATTTACAAATATAATAAAATAAATATTATTCATTAAATATATTTTTTATTAGTTTTGTAATTAAAAATTATAATTCTTTAAATAAGGATAAAATTGTAATTTGAAACTATTTACTCCCAATCCAAGACAAAATAAACACATAAATTGAATTCTGATCTCCATTCCATGCTTCTATTCTAGTGTAAGTAAACAATCTACTCTCACTCTCACTCCACACTCTGAATCTTAAGATTCCCACTCCTCAAAATTCTCAATCCAATCCAAAAAGTAAACGCTACCTTAATCGTCATGCAAGTCAAGTGCTACCAAAAATATCAAATAACACATACGACATGGGGCCCTTTTTGTTTGTGGGTCGTGGACAAGGCGAGCGATCAAACAAGACGCTACCCAGAAATTAAAATGAAAAGTCGTGGAAACGTGTGATTGGACGGCATGTGCGCCCCGTCATTGTCGTCCCGTAATGGGTCCACGTGGCATTTGCCAGAGAACGGGCGTTGAGATATAACTATAGAATATGCGTTTTCCTGTTTTCTGTTTCTCGGCAGCGTCGAATTACAGTATTAGCCTTTCCCCGTTCCGAGATCTTGACCTTTGAACTCTTTTGCCACATCACTTGCACCCGTGAATGGAGAAATTATATATACTCATCCAGTGATTTTTTTTTATTATGTATATATTTATTTTAAAAAACTGCTAAACAAGTAGTGTAGTTTTTAAATATTTTATATTCTCACCGTTCATTGCTTTAGGACTACGGGTGCGTTTGTTTGGAATTGAGATTGAGCAACTGTAACTTAAAAGTTACAGTACTAAAACGTTTGGTAAACACTAACTACTGTAACTTAAAAACTATATTAATATGATTTTTCACTTGTATGATGAAAATTTTATTATATTTTTAATAATTATTATTTATTATATATTATTAATTTTTATTTCATAGTTATAATTTTTTTTTCCATAATAACTATAAGGTACAATACTTCAATCTCAAACACACCCTACATTTAGAACTTATAAGACAATATTAGACTGATTCACTCTTAAAATTAGATTGAACTAATTGGATTATATATAGCCAATCATCAAGTAAAGATAGTCTATTGACCGGAGTTCAAAGAATTTACCCCAGGCATTGGATAAGAGGCAAGAAGACCTGCGACAGCAAAGCGAGCAGCTTCTTGCACTAATGGTAACGGATGAAAGGGAAGAGACACCTGGGACAGAAAAACTGGCTTTATTGACCAACCATAGTTGGAATAAGATTTCTTTATTGAACTTTTTGTTAGGGTTATATTTACATTTGGAAATATAAAAAATTGAGTTTCTTTTCTATCATCTCACTTCCGTTTTACTACCCTTGAATTTAAATAATGAGAGAGTTCTCTTAATTTAAAAAATCATTTAATTTTTTATTTATTGGATTCACTCAATGTAATGACGGAATCTAATAAATAAACAATTAAATCAAAATTTTAAAATTATAATTTTAAGTTAGAGAAACCGCACCCTTAAATAATCTAATATCAGATGTAAGGAATTCGTATGTTTTCATGAATTTCACAGGACCAGAAATTAGAAACCATATATAAGCCGATTCAGTTGAATATGGGCTCTCAACCAATTTTACCCATCGCCATTATTATGCCTTAAAGGGCCACCTAGAAAAGTAGTATTGCTTTAGCCATAATGACACATGGTCGTTATCCTTTTGTGTCACATCTTGTGTTTCGGCCAGCACTCTGCAGCAAGAAAGCAAATTACGGTGTATCTTCAAAGGGTGATGCCAGCTGGCGCTTTTTTATTACAGCATCCGACCCTAAATCTTCATCATAGTCAACGAAATCCACACTCTGGCATTCAGTCCCGTGAAGTTCGCCCCAACGGCGCCAGGCACCAATAATTTTCGTAAATACAAATACCACCCAGGGGCATTCCCGTACTTTCATTCACCACCACCACCACTAATTCCTCATTAGTCTTGTTAAATGAATGCCACTTCCAGGCCACATAGCAGCACAGAGACAAAAATCCAAAAGCACACCGATACTGTGACCGATAATAGATAGAGAGAGATTTGAGACCTCTCTCTCTCTCTCTCAGCTCAGAAAGTCCAAATCCATTCACTGAGAAGAAGAAGAAGAAGAAACTGCCTTCCGCGCAAAGCAATGTCTGTCATTCCCTAAATTCAATGTTCTTTTTTCCCTTCCATTTTGACATTTCTTTCTTGTTTTCTTCTTTCAAAGCTACCAATTTAAACTAATAAATAATGAATTTCAAGTAGCCAACTAGGTGAGTGTTTCATGAGCATTCGCATTTATTTTTTTTTTGCTTCTCGCTTTCTTCAAGTTGAAGTGAGTTCAAGCAAAGGATATCTTTTGTTTTATTACTTGCTTTATTCATTTAATTTATTTCTTTTTTTTTGGCTTGAAAAAGTGACAATCAAGAAGCGTCATTGCTAATTTTTGAGATTTTTGGAATCTGATAGTTGTTTCATATTTGTTTGAGCGAATCCTTATTGGCTTTTTTAGAATCATTGACGATATTCGAATCTAAATGAAATGACCGAAGAGATCTTGCCGACGAGGAGCGCCTGTTCAACAATGCAACCGGAGCAACTTTTGCAAACGACGCCGTTCCTTTTCTTTTAATACATTTCATTTGACGAGGTAACGACCAAAGTAAAAATTCTCTCAAATTCACTGGATATTCAAATTCAGCATTTCCTGATTAGTCTTGTAAATGTTTTTGGGTCAGTGTTTACGGAGTTCAGTTAAATTGAATAATAAACATGGCAAATTGGGAGCATTTTGGAGAGATAGCGAACGTGGCCCAGCTGGCGGGCTTTGACGCCGTTCGTTTGATAGGACTGATAGTAAAAGCAGCGAGCACGGCGAGAATGCACAAGAAGAACTGCAGGCAATTTGCGCAGCACCTGAAGTTGATAGGGAATTTGCTGGAGCAGCTCAAGATCTCTGAGCTTAAGAAGTATCCAGAGACACGGGAACCTCTTGAACAGCTGGAGGATGCGCTGAGAAGGTCGTACCTTTTGGTGAATAGTTGCCAGGATCGAAGTTATCTTTATTTGCTTGCCATGGGATGGAACATCGTGTATCAGTTTAGAAAAGCGCAGACTGAGATTGATCGGTATTTGAAAATCGTTCCCCTCATTACCCTCGTGGATAATGCTCGTGTCAGGGTATATTCATTGCTCTATTATTATTTTATAATCTTGTTGTAATATGTTTCAATAATCACTCAATTGCAATAAGATCTACTGTGCATCCGATTTTGTTTGTGAATAATGTCTGAAGATCCAGTTATGACGACTGAATTACAGAAAAGAAGTTCATTGCTATTATTGGATTAGATTGGAACTTGGGGAGATCGACATAATCACTATTATAATGTCTGAAGATACAGTCATGAATTCTATTGCTTTTGTTGATGAATACATGCAATGCTATTTCCTTTAATTTTGACTCACAGCTGGAGTAAAATCTGATGCTTGTTATGTTTTTATGAGAGTTCTGTATTCTGCTTGACTTTTGGTTTATTTGTTTGTATGATTTTGTGTTTATGCAGCCCAATTGAAGTTAAGTATTTTTGGTCATTTGATATTGACAGGAGAGATTGGAAGATATTGAGAAGGATCAACGTGAGTATACATTGGATGAGGAGGATCAAAAGATGCAAGATGCTATCTTGAGACGGGAACCTTCAAAACATGAAACTATGGTTTTGAAGAAAACTCTATCTACTTCCTATCCAAAAATGGGGTTTAACGAAGTGCTGCAAAAGGAAAATGAAAAGCTTCAGCTGGAGCTACAACGATCACAAACTCAAATGGATGTGAGCCAGTGTGAAGTGATTCAACGTTTGATTGATGTCACGGAAGCTTTTTCAGCAAATCATCTTCCAGAGGAGGTTTCACCGAAGAAAAGTTCTAAGAAAGTGGAGTGTAACTATTCAGACACCGATAACGGGAAAAATCATTCATTTAATGAAAAAGCTAACAAATGTGATGCTCGCACAAATTCAAGGTTTGTTTTATTTTGACCTTTTTTGCATACGAGATTGAAAGCAATAAAAGATAAAAAATGTGTTTATGATAACATGTAAATCACACTATATACATATATATAATATATACGCCTCCTATTTGCTCTATATTTGGCGGTACCAATACTGACAAATAAGGTCTTGTTGACATAATAAAAGCAGTATGTAACTGGACTTAGATTTGGTAATGTGTTTTGAACTTCACTTTTAGGATTTTACTAAGTGCACTCTCTTAATTTTTGGCAGCTTTTCTGCTCAGCCATCTATTTGGTTGCATGGTTATGAGATTTGATGCTATCATCAGTTTAGTATTACTGACTGTTAAATCTTAATTTTATCAGTTTATTTTATTTTATTTTTTTTCAAAGACATGTTTTACAAGATCAAGAAACATTGATTGTGCACTTCATTATGATTTTTGTTCACTTCATAAGACTTACAATTTGATGCAACCTTTTCTTCCAGAAACACATCTTCAGTTTCTTCAGGACGTGATCTGCTGTCAAGGGAAGGTTCTTATCAGCATGAAGAATGGCACACTGATTTGCTTGGCTGTTGTTCAGAACCTCTTCTGTGTATGTCCTTTCAGGCTGTTTATCACTATTAGCTCTCTGTTGGAAAGTTGTATTTTGTTGGTCTAATTATGTTGATAGTATTTTTAACACCATTGTTCTAACATCTGCTGTAATAGTAAGATCTGGCGTGATTTATGCTAGTAAAGTTGAGCTCTTAATCATATACTGTCAGTAGCTAACCTCTATCATAAGTTGTCACTGCTTTTGCTGCCAGATTGGGTTTGTATTTTTCAATTATTTGTTTTTCTGTTATAAGCCATGCTTTGTGTTCTTAGTAGCTTGTCTACATCACAGGTATGAAGACATTTTTCTATCCTTGTGGCACATTTTCAAAGATTGCTACTGTGGCAACTAGCAGGCACATGTGTAAGTTGTATTCTGATGCTGTGATCAGTTTTGAACTCTCAAATTACATGTCCCGTGATTACTTATTATAGAGTTGGAATGTGGCTGCATATAATGTGCATTTTACGTGGGCTCGTGAATCCAGGAATTACTTATTTGCAAAATATAATTTTCGATTTTTAGCTCTTTTACAAAAATATGCCGAAATTGAGGCTATTAGGAGAATTTATTCATTTTTTTTTCATTTTTCTCAATATATATATATACGCTGGTGATCTAGTTTTGTTCTAAAGTGATGGTTTATGTGTTTCTGAGACTCATGCTTTGGAACTAGTGATTCTAATGCTCAAAGGTTTTTAGTATTATTTTCTGATCTTGATTTACACAATTTATTTGGTTGTAAAATGCAGTATTGGGATTTAACTGGAACATCATGATTGTCCAAGAATGATCTAGTCATGAATCACCCTTAATTTTTGTTTTTTTTAAAAAAATCTTCTATAATTGTCAACTTAACATCCAAGCATTTTTGGAATTCTCAACATGGTTTTGCTATCACTTCAAAGCTAACACGGCAAAGTTTTGTTTCCATGGTCTTCAGCTTCTGCAGAAGCATGTAATGAACTGATGGCATATTCGTTGATATTGTCATGCTGTTGCTATACTTGCTGCATCAGAAGGAAGCTTCGTAAGACATTGAACATCGCGGTATTTTCTCCTTGCCACTGCAAGATCATCTCCTTATGTCATCAATACCCTATAAACCTGCTGAATGTTGTTTTTCCCTCATCTAAAATATATGGTTTAATTGTTGTGTATTTCTAAAATATAATCATTTTCATAATCATTTACTTGTGCTGGCTCAATTGATGGGTTATGTGCGAAGTTGTATTAATGTAGAAAAGAAAATAATTAAAGAAATATGCTGAGAATTAAATGATTCAAAATCGTTTGTCTCAAAAAAAATTTGATTGCGCAAGAACATGTGCGGACAGCAGAATAAGATTCATAATGATTACCAAATTATATAATTGATCTTCATTTAATTTGTTTCCACATATTCTACTGCTTAAATCACTTCCTTTGGCAGGGGGGCTTTGTTGATGATTTCTTGTCACATTTTATGTGTTGCTGCTGTGCCCTCGTCCAAGAATGGCGAGAAGTAGAGATCCGCGGCATATATGGTATGCACCATACTATAGCTTAACATACTGTTGTTAGAATGCCATGATTCTCTTGTAGATGTCGAAGACTGAAAAGTTTAGATAACTTTGTCATTAAGTTTGAGGATACCCAATCCTGTTCGTCATCGCAGATTCCTTCCTTTCTTACTTTGTGTTTCTCAAATTTTTCTTATACTTTTGCTAAACCGGTTTGCAGGTCCTGAGAAGACAAAAACAAGCCCCCCACCATCACAAATCATGGAATCATAATGAAGAAATCTAAGACTTATTCAGCTCCTGCTGGAGATTCATTGACCTTGAAACCGAAGAAGAGGTAGATACCCATTACCGCTTATTATGAAACTTGTATTGCAGATGCTTCCATGCCATGAATTTAACCATATGTAAATTAATCTCTTTTAGATCTGAACATGATGTATTATAGACCTTTTCTGTGAAGGTATAGTGTTGTTTGAATTAGTTATATGGTTTTGTATGCTCGGTGTTTGTTAATCGTTGACTACACATGCATGGGATCCTTGATTCCTTTCGCCTATGTTGCCTTTGCCTTGAGTAAAATTATATAACGCATCCTCATGATCAATATCAGAACAAGATTTCGCTGCCAGTTGTTTGGTAGTTAGTCCAAGTTACACCGGAGGGTTTGCTTGTTGCTGCACATTGCTTAAAGACGCGGATTCACTCCATGAACCTGAAGTGGAAAAATAATGCATAACGCACGTAGACGTGGGTGCTGTCTAGAAACTATTGTATTGTGCAGCTAGTTCGAAATGGAATATCAAAAATCACTGAAAGGTCTGATGTAACTTCTCATCCGGTGAATCATATTCTAGTTAATGAAGAAACAAAAATTAAATCACAAATAGAAATTAGTGACAGGTATAAAGCCAGCTTGCTGGGCCCTTATCCATGTGATACGGCTCGGAAATTTGTTCTCATGGATAGAAAAAGGTCCATTATTTTGTCCAATGTAGTTAGTTCTCTTTCGTCAATTGTCTCTACCCTTATTTTGTCCGATGTGGTTGGTTCTCTTTCGTCAATTGTCTCTATCCTTGCGACGACAAGCTCAACTAATATTTCAGGTGGAGAGATTTAGATTACTATGTACTGAATTAAGGACATGCTCGGCACCCTTCATTATATTGTATTAGTCTCACATTGAATTAAAATATTACAATATTCACGTTTGGCTGTTTCACGGCATTGCATTAATAAATAAATTTACTGCGGTGGAGTTGAATTGGATTTATATCGAATTGCATTACATCTCAAAAGCAAAAGAATCAAAAGACGTTTCTCACATTTATCTTCCAAACACCCATCAGCCAATTTTCGTTTTCTCTTCTCTCCTCCGAATGTACGGTAGCCTTGCTCCACCACCACGCCATCTTGATTTGCTACGTGACATTGCAGCTCCACCACTATCGAGTTGCGCGATAACACAACCCTGCTACCACTGCGCTGTCCAACACCATAGCTCCATCACCACCTAGTCACGAGACAGTATTGCTCCTCCACCCTCGCTCCTATCCTTCACCACATGAATGATCAAGATGCAAATTTGATTTCTTAATATGAGTTAGATTTATGATTTAGGGTTTATTTTCGAATGTTCGGATTTCATTATAGAATTTTTTTATTTTTTTTTAGAATTAGTGTCTACAGTCATTGAATTGGTTGTTGGGTGAGACTGTGAGACTGTTTTATAATTTTTTTTTTCAGAACTAGTGTTAAAATTGCTGCAATGTCATTATTAAATTGAAACTCTGTAGTGACCGGGTTCTTTTCTTTCTTTTTTTTTTGGTTTTTTTTAATTAATTGTTCATTAAAATTGATGTTTGATTTTATTAAGCTTGTTTCGAACTTAACAAATCGGGAGGGGGGGGGGGGGGGGGGTGGGGTCTTGGAAAAAGAATATTAATGTCTAAAATTAAATAATCATTGAATTTACCAATTAACTACCATAAAATTAAAACAGGGGAATGAAAAACCAAACCTTAAGATAAAAAAAAATTAATGCAATTCAATGGACTACCTAGCATCCTAAAGCATTAATATAATACAATATTAATGGAGGACAACGGGGGGGAATTCACCTTCCATTAAGTAACGCAAAACATTCAAATGCAATAAAGGGGGCCATTTAAAAAGGAAGTTGCCCCAACACTCGGAAATCAATAAAAACTCATTAATACAATTTCCTATATATCATCCCATATAAATTTAAAAAAAAAAAACTAAAATTATCCTAATAAAATTACTAAATTTAAAAAGATTATTATTATTATTACCTTTTATATTGATATAACAAAATAAAAGAAATAAAATCAATAAAATATAAATATTTTTTAGTTACCAATCATTATATACAACAAAAAAAATTATATATACATGTTTATAATTGTGCAAAACTGTAAACAAATTTATTAAACATTATGTGTATTTTCAGTAATTTGCATTCTTATAATAGTTTATCAGTAGGATTTACCAAATATTTACAATTAGTTTAATAATTTATACCACTTTTTAAAATAAATTTTACTAAATACTTAACTAATTCCTTTTATAACTAATTATTTCCAATTTTCTTATAAACTTTGATCAGATGCTAACCATATCACTTCTCTTTTTTCTTAATTATACTTTTAAACCATGGACAACAAAAGAATACGAATAATTAATTATTTTCTCATACACATTAGGATTTCAAAATTCAAATGCTTTTATTTTTTTATTTTAAAGATAGTTGTTAAATCACCAATTTGTTTGTAAGCTTTAGAAATTGTATAATATATTAGAAGTATAAAGTTAACCATATAACAAATAAATTATGTTATATTATGTGTTTTTAAAAATTAATATTTAAGTAATAGTTATATTAAATTTAATTACATATGATACACATATAATAATTAGTGAGAAAATTTCAACCTGCCCCCTACTATTTGTGACAATCTTCAATCGCCTCCCTTACTCCCAAAACTCGTTATCGTTAATCATTGACTGCCATTGACCGACCCTAATAGAATACTCTTGTAAGTACATTGTGAGGATAAAAAAAAAAGTTGATATATGACTAGTCATTGAAAAATAAAAAAGTTAAACAATTAAAATATTAATGTGTAAACAATGAAAAAGAAATTAAAAATAAACTGTTGAAATAATTTAATGAACCTAAATAAATTGACAAAATTCCTAAATTATACATGTTAGGTAAGCAAATTACAAGACATGTTATTATATGTAAATCGCGATAACGCCATCAAGATTAAATTTCAAAATTACAAGTCATGCTATCTTCGTCTTTTTCTTTCATTTTTCATTTTCATTTTTTTTTATTCTTACTCTTTTTTCATTTTTTTCTCAATTTTTTTTCCTTTCACGTACATGATAACTATACAACCGTTATTCAAATCTAATCTTACATTAAATTAAAATTAAAACTTAATTTCTAAAGATTAAAATCCAAACCCAGAAAATTAGAATCTATAAAATCCAAAACTTAGAACAACCAATCATCTTTTATTCTTTGATTTTCCCCTTTTTTTATATCTATATTTTCTTTAAATACCTTTACAAAATAAAAAAAAGATTAATAATGATAATACTAAAAAATATAAAAAGGTAAAATATTCTTCTTTTTCCATTTGTAACTTTTAACTAATTTCTATATTTATTTTTAAAAATAAAATTTTTAAATACGAAAAGGTAAAATTAATCCTTTTAAAAAAATTAGTTATATAGGCACCAAATAAAAATATTTTAAAGTATTGGGAAGCATACTATAAATATTTGAAATATTTATATGTGTTTTGAAAAATTTAGAAAGATTTGACATGCGAGTTATGCAACCCAAGAGAGGGGGTTAATTGAGATTTTAAATTTTATGCTAAACAATTTGCACAACAATTTAATCTATTGCCTTAATTAAATACAAAAATAATAAATTAAATATAGTACAATAGTAAAAGAGTAAGAAAAGAGAAAACAAACACAAATATTTTTATGTGGTTTGACAATCTGTGCCTACGTTCACGCCTCCAAGCTCACCTCGCTTGAGGATTTCAATATCCAAACCTCTCAAGGCTTCAAATGTTTACAATTGACTTCTAAGGTGTTAACGGACTTTTACAATCAAGAGATTATCCAAACCTCTCATATTTGTACACTCACAATTTTATGAGAAATGAAAATTACAACAATGAAACTCTCTTTAAGAGTGGATAAATAAATTATAGCTCAATGATGATTCAATAAATGATGATTTGCGAAATGAAAGCTCAATATATGTTATATGATCTTATTTATGCTTGCATTAGTTTTTAAAATGAAGTTGGAGTTGAGTTTTTATAGTAAAAGCCTAAAAACTAGTCGTTATAGGCAAATTCACGCAACCAAGTGGTTAGCCACTTGATTTATCCAGCTAGCTGCTTGTAACAGTGATATTACCGTTATTTTTGAATTTTCCTATAGTAATACTGTTCACCAAAATTACACTTTAGACCAAAACTTTTTATAATTATAATATAGCCCAAAACGTCATAAATGTTTGTAAACAGGTCCAATTTCAGAATTTCTAAATAATACTTGTCGTACCAAAACTTTATGAAATTATTATATGACCACAAATATATTAGTACTTTTCAAAGAGGTCTTTTTCAAAATTTAACATAATATCCATAAGTTTCAAAGTTCTTAAAACTTTTCACTTTAATTTAAAATTTGAAAATATAGCCTCAGGCGGCTAGCCGCTAGCCTCAGGCGGTTAGCCGCTTACTCTTTGTCCAATTTTGGTTTTCAAGTGTTTGGATTTCATTGGGTTCCTCAAACTTCCATAAATTATAATATGACCTAGGAGGTTTCAATAGTTTACAAATAAGTCCAATTTTGAAATTTAAAAATATTTATTAAAATCAAGGATTGCAAAACTTTTTTATTTTAATCCAAATTACTCAAATTCATAAAGCACCTTATCTTATAAATATAAAATCTTTTAATTTACGAAAAGTAATTATTTAAATAAATTCTTGAGCTTTTCAAATACTAAATCATGCATCAATTAAATCATACCGGCTTTACAAGAATTTGTCGTAATAATTAATACATTGAGCTCTAAACTTTATTCTTGATCGCGTCGTTGTCCGTTAAGTGTCTTGAACTTGATTTAAGGTGATTCACCTCGTTATAAATATTATCCTTCAAGAACTAGTGAAATGTAAAATACAATATTTATAAAATCACTTAAGACACATATTTGTTATCATCAAAATTACATAATGTGTAGCCCTTTAAGCTAACAAGATTTGGATCCATGAAAGTTAGTTTACCTAGGTATGACCTTTTTTTATTAATTGACTGTTAAGAAAATGTGTAAAAACTATTTAATCTTTTTGGCTATTAAAAATAACATAGAAATAATGAGTTGTGGAGATAATTTGATGTTTTCAATAATATGAGAATGATTTAAAGAGAGGGTACGTCAGAATTTTCCCATAACTAGTTGCGGTAAGTATTGTACCATAATCTATTAAAAAAAAGTATAGTGCCACAAGCTTTATCTAATTTAGACGGGCATTAAAAAAACTTCAATTAGTAACAAGTCACTCGGCCTTTAGCTGAATAACAATTTAATCTGATTGTAAATATAGTAATAATCTCGTACAGTAGTTATAGTCTGATTATCATTTAAAAAAACATTACGACACGTATGCAGTCGGCAGCATTACCCCACAAAATCTGATTACGATTTCACAATTTCGCCCTACCCCTACTATATATAAACCCGCTTTTCATTGGACGAATAAACTAAGCGGAGGAGACAAAGCTAGATTTGTTTTCTTTCTTCTCGAAACGATGTCGTCTCCTAAGATGATCGTACTCAAGAGCTGTGACGGCGAGTCGTTCGAGGTCGAGGAGGCTGTCGCGCTTGAGTCGACGACCATCAAGCACATGATCGAGGACGACTGCGCCGATAACGGCATCCCGTTACCGAACGTGACGGGCAAGATCCTGGCGAAGGTGGTTGAGTATTGCAAGAAACACGTGGAGGTTCCTGCGACCCAGGATAGCAACAACAGCGGCGCCAACAGCAACGGTACTGCCACTAACGGTGGTGAGGAGGATCTCAAAAGCTGGGACACTGACTTCGTCAAAGTTGACCAGGCCACTCTCTTCGATCTCATCCTGGTCGGTATTGTTTATCTCTTTGCTTGATCAAAGTTAGGGTTTGAAATCCTAATATGAAAATTTTGGCTTTATCTCTTTTCATTCTCTAATACTGATTGCTTTGGGTAATATTGCCAATATTTTTTATGTTAGGGTTTGTAAGGTATGTTTTTGTTGTGATCTTGCATCTCCTAATTGTTTGCTCCGTCCGTAATTCTGCAATTATATTTTGTGATTTAGTGAGTTAATTAGTATTTTACTTGCTCAAAAGCTTACGAATTTATGATGTTTTTCAAATCTGATTGCTGATAACAATTGTAGGACTTTGTAGTTAAGTGATATTGTTGTGGGCACTGTCTTTATGGGTGTGATTCTAGGATCATTTTTATGAAGGAAATTGACCGTTCGTTTTGTGCTTGCATGCATGTTGTATTTCATGTATTCACACTCCACTTTGTGTTTAAGGTTTCCTGTTTTGTGCGATTGTCTCGTTTTGAAAATGCTTGCCGGTGGTAATAGAAAAACAATTTTTTATTTCAGTTACGTTTGAAAAGTAATGCTTGGATTTTTTTTTTTTTTTTTACAGGCAGCAAACTACCTGAACATCAAGGGGCTGCTGGACCTTACCTGCCAGACTGTTGCTGACATGATCAAGGGAAAGACTCCGGAGGAGATTCGAAAGACCTTTAACATCAAGAATGACTTCACTCCAGAGGAGGAAGAAGAGGTCCGTAGGGAGAACCAGTGGGCTTTTGAGTGAAAGTTGTTTCAACAAAGACAATTTTTCATTATCATTGTCTTGCAATCTTGCTGTCTTTAACATGTAGATGTAGTTTTCTAGGGCTTATCTTTTCCTTTCTCATTGTACTTTCGAACTTATTAGCTGTTTGAAATGTAAATAATAGTCTGTTCTGGTGGAACTGGTAGCAGTTGGTCTGGTCCATCCTTTCCTGCTTGCTATCAAGACCGTTGGATCATTGAATTTGACTAATTCCTTTTGGTTCGATGCGTGTTATTTTCTTTCTTTATATATATATGAATGCAACAGGTGTAAATGGTTTTGGATCCCGGTTTGTCTGTATTTGAATGGACCTGCATGTGGGAGTAATGTGACGTTGAAACCTATATAAGATAATCAGTTTGTCGTGGCTCAATAGTTTTAAATGCCAGGTGATGGGATACGTAGACATGTGTTGACCTTCGCTCTCTTCTACAAACTTTATGACTTGGTCTTTAATCTTGTTTGGTAATCCAGAGCTTTCTCCAAGTTGGAGAAGTAACTATTTTAGGTAACAGATTGTTGGGATCTCTTTGATTAGATGTCATCATAAATGGTCTATAGATAGTTTAACTGTATCAGATCTACATGCCCACCTTCTTGTATATGTCCCTGTAGTATTTACTAACTTTGAAGGATAGGAACTATCCCTGTAGTATTTATTAATGTATTTATTAACTTTGAGGGATAGGAACTATCTGCTTCACAGGAATTCTGTTGTTTTTACTAATATATGCAGTCTAATGCACCAAAAAACTTGTTGCTGCACTGATAACGGTTTTTGTTACTAGCAAGATCCTGGTGAAGGTGGTTGATTATTGAAAGAAACACCTAGAGGCTTCTACGATCGAGGAGGTGTTGGTTAGGAAGGATCTCAAGAGCTAGGATGCTATCGTCGCCAAGGTTGACCAGGCCACTCTTCGATCTTATTATTTTCAATAATAAGATCTCTTTATTTAATTTTTCCTTTAAGTTATGGTTTGAAAATAATGTTTCTTACTTAATATGGAATATTTGGGCTTATTTCTTGTTATTCCACTAATAGCGATTCATTTGTGTATTATCTACTAATATCTTTGACGTTCGGGTTTGTAAGGTATGCTTATGTTATGAACTTGGCGATTGCATGGTAAACTGTTTGCTCTTGTACAATTATTTTATTTGACGTAATGAGTTAATAGCTTACAAATGTAGAAAGACTAGATAGTTATTTGATGTTGTTGCAGCCAGTGTGTGGAAGGAATTCTAGAATACATTAGAGGTAATACAATCAATCAATGCGTGTATGGCATGTGTAATTGAATTTAATATAATTGCTACTTGTATGGTGGTTTTTTAAAATAAATGTATACATGTCAAAGCATCATTTGTTTATTGTATGGCTGTCGTGATACCTCTGATGTCTTATAGAATTTCTCATGTTTATGACAGTGATTCTTGGACTCTTTTAATGCAGTAAATTTCCACTAGTTGCTCTATTGGTTTTGAATTGCCTTTTGTTGCATGCTTACATGTTCTTTTGCATGTATTTACACTAGTTGTTGTGTTTAGGGTTTTGTGTGATTGTCATGTATCTGAGATTGCTCACCATTGGTAATACAATAACAATATATTATTTCAGTTATGCTTGAAGCAATCATTGGAGCAACTATTGTTGGTCTAATGTTGCAGGAGGCAATCAATTTGAAAATCAAGGGGCTGCTGGATTTTAGCTCCCATTTTTAGGCTGCCAGACTGCTGCAGACATGATCAACAAGTTGAAGAGATTTGGAAGTCCTTTAACATCAGGAATGACTTCACCCCAGAGAATGAAGAATGCTGTAGGGAGAACCAGTGGGCATTTGAATGAAAACTTGTTTAACATAGATGAAATAATTGCATCACTCTCATCTGTCCTTTAACATGTTGTATGTAGATGTTATTGACCGCCTTATCTTTTGCCTGTCCCTACTTGCAAACTTATAAGCTAACTGAAATGTAAATAAATAGTGGTCTGATTTTGATGGAACTGGTAGGAGTTGCTGGCCATCTTTTCCTGCTTGCAAAGTTGTTATCAAGATCCTTAGACCATTAAATTCTGACTAATTCATTTTGGTACCATGCATGTTATTTTGTATCTTTATATGGTCTACGCACGAATGGACCTGCCTGTGAGGAATAATGCAACTTTTAAAACCTAACCATTGATTGGATGATTTGCTCGCTGTGGCTTAGTAGTTTTATAGTTTCAAATGCCATGTCATGGATTTTTTTACTATGTGTTGACTTTGTTGTGAATTCATTATTACAGTTGTTATCAAGAGTTTTTACCAAGCTGGAGTGGTAAGTTATAGATGGTGGCATGATGCTCATTGTGATTAGTTATTGTCACATATGATTGAGAAATAGTTTAAATGTATTCGGAGTTAATTTTTCAGATGACTTTCTTCGAAGATCAAGTCACTTGCCTGGCTCTGGCTTCTTGTGTTGTTTGTTAATTTAGAGGGTTAGGAAGTGACCGATCTATTCCACTGGTCTCTCCCCTTGTTACTAAATGTGCAATCTAATGCACTAACAACATTGTCGATTTACATGACGCAAGTAAGTAATAGCCGGGGATGGTAATTCGCGCTATTGTTAGTCTATTCATGTCAAATTTGAACAAATACTAATATGATCAATTTATTAATCATGTTAACTCATTTAGTACATTTAATTCTAGAAAATTAAAAATAAATTTAATTGTAATAAGTATGTCAATATTATTATTTGAAAATGGAGTATAAATAAATTAACATGATATTTAATAACATATGAATAAGTTTATGAAATTATAAAGATATTACATAAAATAATTAACTTGGTATTAAATATATATTTGTTATTTTCAAGTTGTATTATCACTTTAATTAATATTCATGTCATAAATGCATTAATGACTTAATTACTAAAAAGGTCCAATACGAATGCAGAATGATTATTACTCGTGTCAATTTTTATCAATATAAATCCAAAAAAATTATGTCGTATCCATGTCGTAATTCAGATTGCTACCTTTAATAACAGTTATACAATTTGAAGGTCGACTAAGTTTTGGAAAGTGAACAAGTATGAATTTAAGTGAATTAAATTGGAAAATAAAAAATAAATCTAATATGCAACAAGGGCAAATTCAGTATAAAAATTCGAATATTATTTGGAATCTCGTTCCATTGTGCCGCAGAAACAAACTGGAAAGATTTCGACAACCTAAAGAAAAATCTCAAAGTCCGTTGACCATCATCATGCTCACGTCTTGTGTGCGCAGACGAAAGAGTGTATTGATGGAGGTGTATATGCTCACCTGCACATATATTAAACTTACTATCACAACAAAATCATATAAAACTTGATCTCAACTTCAAGCATCGTGCTGGTATCCTTCCTAGTTCCTACAGAGTTACTCTCTTTTAAGTTCACTCTGTAATGGTTGGGAGACGATGCAGCAGTGCCACAGTTTAGAAAGATTACATTGCATCATCACAACAACATTTAGTTGTGATGTTAACTTCCGGACTTGTTCTTGTGCCAGGGTAGCTGCTTCGAGACAGTAGCTAACGATCTTGACTGTCTGCACTCCATCATTTTGTTCACCTCCTCTTTCATTCCACCTCTCCAAAAATGTCCAACACTTTTAACTTTTCAACTACTTCTTTCAAGTCTACAAGACGACATCCAGGCATTCTCCCCATCCGTCGCTTCTTCATCAGCTCTCTTACCCTAGCTACATCCTCCCATTGGCCTGCCACGGCATATACATTCAATAGAAACTGATATCTTGAAAAATCCTGAGGATCCATGTCGACAAAAGACTTTGCAAGTCTCTCTACCATAGCTACAGCTCCTTGAAAACGACATAGACTGAGTAAGCTAACCCACATTATGGATTCGAATGACATATTGTCATTGTCTTCAGGCATCTTCCTTAAAATTTCCTCTGCCTCTTCTGTAAGCTCTGCTCCAGCATAAAGGTTGGCCATGCACCAATAATGAGCGAAATTTGGCTTTATTTTATAAAAATCAATCATCTTTCTGAAATAGATTCTTCCCTCTGTCAACAATTCTGCTCGAACACAAGCACAAATAACGCCAATGAAAGTTATTTCATCAGGAGAAATGCTGCCTCCTGCTACAGTCTCGTTCACTAAAGCTGTAAACAATTTAATTCCTTCCTCTGGTTTTCCATGAATGCAGTGCCCCAAAATCATTGCATCCAGCAAACTAAATTCCTATCAGCCATGCTATCAAAAACTCTCTGCGCTACCTCTACTTTCTGGCACTTACTATACAAATCTATCAAGGCCGTGTCAAGGATGATGTTTGGTTTCAATGAAGTCCTTACAGTATACCCATGAACTGATCTTCCCTCATTAAATCTCGCGGACCTGCCACATGCAGTGAGCACACTCGCCATTGTTTTATCATTCCCTCTAAATCCACTCTTCATCATTTCCCTAAACAATTTCAACGAACAACCGGGATTCCCACTCTTTGAATAACCACTAATCATGATATTCCAAGAAACCACATTCCTCTCAGGCATTATATCAAACAACTCATGAGCAGCCGACATGTCACCAGACCTCACATGCCCACTGACAATAGAATTCCAAGAAATCAAATCCCTGTGCGACATTTGAACAAACGTATTCCTAGCACAGTCCATTGCCCCGAAACAACCATACATGTTAATCAAAGAGTTCATCACTGGCAATTCAAAATCGACCCCGTTTTTCAAAGCCAATCCATGACACATCCCGCCTCTCTCAACACAACCCGTCTTCGCACAAGATCCAAAAAGCGACACAAAAGTATAACTGTTCGGCATAAATCCATTTTTAATCATCTGAAAATAAAAGACCACAGCTTGATCCGGGACGCAACTATTTGAATAAGCTTTAACAACAGCATTGACACAAAACGTCCCAGGATTATTAATGCATTTAAAAACCAAAACAGTGTAATCCGGACTCCCAAAATCCGCAGAATGCTTTAAAAGATTTATGGTCCAAAATGAGTTGTTGAAGAAAAGACCAGAAGTGATCAAATGGGCTTGGATCTGAAGTAGCTGTTTCATGTTCTGACATGATTTTAAAAAAGAGATAGTTCTATCCTCACTGTAGCAACTAGATGACGAGGATAAGATTGAAGAGAAAGAGAGGCTGCTCGTGTTCGGTTTTGAGGTGGATGCTAGATTCGGGTGAGACAAAATTGTGCGTCTAAATCTAAAGAGTTCTCGTTTTGCGTTTCTTGCCATTCATTTGCAACTTTGTGTTTAGAATTGAATCTTAATTCCAATTTGGTCAGCGCCATTACCACACATCACTCTCGTTTTCGCTCTTGCTTTTCACTCGATACTTGACATCGAACAATCGATCTTTGAATGAGAAGGACGATGTGGCTTCGCTTTATACTCATCGGTGGATCCCTGCGAAAGATGTTTGGACTTTCGGTGGCAAAGTTCAAAATGAGCCGGGTGGCGCCCCGTGATCCAAAATCCGACGTAAACTGGGTTCGATATGAACCGGTTCGGTCAGAGTCAAATATCGAGTGAAAAATATGTTCGATTCTCCGAGTAATTTGATCAAATTTAAATTTTTTAATATTTTTTCCAAGTAATTTTTTTTTATGACCAAATTAAAATACAGACAGCTTAAACCTAAAGACTTACCTTTCAATTAAAAAAAAAACTAAAAATATAATGAAAATTACATCGTATAGTGTTTAGGTACTGAGGAATGCATATAGAGTTTAAATTTTGGGTCTTTCTACACCGAATTATGTATGCATTGTAAAATGTCAACACTGTGAATTTACCCTCGCAATTGTAAAAGAGAGTAGTTACTAGTTATCAAAACAAAAGCAATATGTTGGAATTTTATTGGTATTTCAAAGTAATTATTTAAAGAAAGTGAAAGTAAATATTTTTTTTCTTTGATATTGAAATTGGTTGCGTCTCAATAAGTCAAATTAAATTAAATTATACATGATTTGAATTATTCAAATTAAATTAAATTATAGGATGCATGAAAAATTAATTTAAATTTAATAAGAAAAGTGGACGAGTAATCTAAAAATTGAATTAGAAAAAAAACTATAAATGACTTTTTATATAAATGAGTCATACAAAACCTTCAGACACTACTACTACTACTACCTCTACTTCTATTTCTTTTTTCTTCATCAAATTTTCCCTTATTACTCTCAATCGAGTGCAATCTCATAGTGGTGAGATTTTTAATTCTTATGTTTATATATATATAATTTTTTTTGGAAAGCACATGATTTTTCGAGCCTTTGTGTCAACGAGAATTGAGGAGCTT
Organism: Citrus x clementina; assembly: GCF_000493195.1. NCBI lineage: Eukaryota > Viridiplantae > Streptophyta > Magnoliopsida > Sapindales > Rutaceae > Citrus > Citrus x clementina. Next base: position 649,993 of record NW_006262075.1, on the reverse strand, counting down.
CAACTTTATTCCACCTGGAATTTTGTGTTAGCCTGGAACTTGTAAATTGTAATTAGTTACTTTTAATTTTGGACTTGTTGCACAAATAATTTATGCAGACTCAGAATTTTGTGTGTAATCAATATGTTCATTTGGCTGGTTTCACTGTAATATACCAAAAAAATTTTAAAAATACAAAATAATTGTTTAATTTCTAATGATAGATTTGATGGTGATGTCATAGAGCTGACAAAATTTGACACGACCCGATTACCCAACACGAACACGATATAAATAAACGAGTATGGGTCGTCAAATTTAACACAATTATTAAATGGGTCGGGTCCGGGTCAACACGATTTTTTTCCGTGTCGGGTTTGAGTTAAAATTCTTAACCCATTTACCCGATCAATGACCCGATTATATTTTCTATTTTAAAATAATTTACATATTCTTATAATTAAAACTCAAATATTAGAGATTATTTTCTTTTTTTTTATTCTTTAAAAGGGTGAATATAAACACAATGTTTTATTTATAAAATTTTACATACATTTAGAGATTCAATAGTGTAAATGTGTAAAAATTGATAGACATGTATATTTTATAATATTGATATATAATATAATATTATATATATATATATATATATATATATATAATTAAAACCTCAATAGTGAACATGTGTAATATATTGGTAGATATGTATATTTTATAATATCGATAAATTATGTATGTATGTATGTATTTATTTATGTACATACGTATGTATGATAGTGTGTAAATATTTGATGTAACTTTTGTTCAATATATAGATATTAAACAGGTTATTGGGTAATCCGATTATTTTTCCGTGGTGGGTTTGAGTCTCAATATTTTGACACGATTATTAAATGAGTCGGATTTGGGTCGACCTAAATTTAACACGATACGAACACGACCCGATGACCCATTTTGCCAGCTCTAGGTGATGAAGATATGTATAGTGGTCATTCTTGAGAAAGTGAAGGCGCAAATGAGAGAGAAAAGAACAAAGTTAAAAAAATAAATACATATTCTTAATTTATAATAAGGATAATTTAAAAAAGAAATGAGAGTAATTAAAAAAAATAAACTGTTGAGATAAATTGAGGGGTGAAATATCACTGGTCATTAAATAATCTTTTAATTATTTAATGATAGATACCATGAAAGGAGGATTTGATGAGGACAGTGAGGTGTCCATAGAAATACTCATTCAGTAACTCAGAGGAGTTAGCCAGCCGAACAGGTGTAATTTTGGGCATGTGCAGATTGCAGAATGAGTCGATCAGTTGAACCAAACGTGGCCTTTGAAATCGATTTCCAAAGTTCACACTTCTGCGACGCAGGAACGGACCGAACGGTGCGTTTAGTTTCGTTTGAAGAAACGCTGTCGTTTCCATTTATTGGCACCATCTTACAAAGCAAGTCCAATTTTCCAAAGCCAATATGCTCGAATGGAGCTCCCAAGACTTGAATCATTATAAAATGGTGAGAATAAGCAAAGCGCTTTTGAAAGAAGCAGGAACGGGACTCAGTAAGACTCTTTCTGAGATCCTCGTCTGCCCACTTACCAAACAGCCCCTTAGGTATTTTTTTTTCCTTCCTTTTTATGTCTAAAATATTGATATTCATGATTTGCTAATTGCTATAATTGGTTATTTTTATTTGTTCATGCCAGGGTATGTGAAGAAACTAATTCCTTGATCAGTGATTCCATCGGCGTTTCTTTTCCAGTGAGTTGTTACCTTATTCTTTTTTAAATTCAATTTCTTGTTTCTTTTCTGGGATACGTTTAATTTTAGAATATAAATGCCTGTTCTAGGGTTTTTTTTTATAAATACCTGCACTACTGCAATTTCTCTGTTTAATGTTAATCAGATAGTTGGTGATAAATAGATACAGTTCTTGACTTTCAGGGAAATTTTGGGAAATGGGTTATTAAAAAATTGTTGAAAGATCTAAGCTTTGGTGTGTTAGAGACCTCATGAATCTTAAAATCATGCTTAATAGGGAGGTGACATATGATGCTACTTTAACTTTCACACCGATTTTTGGTTCAAGTTCTAAATGATGATATCGAAATTGTCCATCAGGGACTTTTCTGTTTGTTTAACTTATTCTCGTGTGTAAAAATTACTGATTTAGTGGTGCTGAGCCTTTACCATAATGGCTTTTGTCACAATTTTTTTCATCTATGGTTTTTGGCTAAACGTTCATTGCTACTTGTGTAATGGATAGATAAAAGATGGAATCCCCAGCTTGGTGCCAAAGGATGGCAAGATACTTGGTGTCAATGATGACCAGATAAAAAGTGATGCTGCTGATGCTGCAATGAACAAGGAATGAATACGTGGCATCGGTTGTGAGACTATGAGACATAATATGTGCTCAAAGAGGACTGCTTTTGGAAAAATTATGTCAACCTTTTCATATTGCCATGTCCACAATTATGTTGTGATTGGTCATGCATTTCTTGTTTTTCAGCAATATATGGCACAAGTCTTTTTCGAGCATAACTAGCGTTGAGTTTCCCATATGTTCAATTGGCCTCAACTACTTCTTTCATTGGTAATTTACTTGTTCTTTCAACTGTACCTGTAAACATTTTCAAGAAGTATATGAGATAATGTCACCTCTATGTACAAGATGTTCCCCAAACATTGTCGCTACACCTTTTGAATGTGCAACTGCAACCTCAACTTGAGGCTTGCTTTTGACTTGTTCTTTATTTATTCCTAGATCGACTTTCCAGCTTATGTCTTGATTTATTAGTGTGCTACCACTTTTGAAGTAACATCTTTCCAGCTTAGCCTGTTCTCTTTGAGGTCAATGTCACTTAGAAAGTGTGCTTCTTATTTTGAAAGTGAAATAGTCTCTGCACCATTGAATAGTCGTTTAATCTTTCTCTTGCTCTCAGTGGCAAATCTTAATGTTGAAGGGATATTTATATTTGTGATCGTTTAATTAAGGCTGCAAGGCAGGTCAAATGATCCCTTAAATAGAACTAGAACGCATCTGATGAGATAAAAACAAATAAATTCTTGAAAGGGTCAAGTGTAATTATCTTATTTAGGTGTAACTGCTATATGGATGTTGGACTCTCCCAATCCTACAACCCTTTTAGATCACGCAAAACAACTAAGCAACAAATTATCTAAATAGCACCTTTGACGCCCAGATCTTCGACTCAGAATCTCTTATTAAAATCAAAAAGAAAATGCTAATGCTTCATCACAACAAATGGTTCTCAGCAAATTAGCCACCTTTCTCTGCGATTCGATCATCCTAAGAAGCCAACTCAGGCTAAGGAATAAAGCATCACCATCCTATGAAGTAATAGCATCAGATGTTGTACTAAATAGGCTGACAGATGGTGCTTCATCATCTTCAAGCTTGCTGGGTGGATCACGTTTAGCTAATGAGTTTGAAGGCGAGTCGTGTTGTGTATGTTTGTCGAGACTGAAGCAAGGAGATGACATGCGTGTTCTACCTTGCCTGCATAGATTTCACAGGGCATGCGTGGATAGATGGTTCAATGAATGGACAAAAACTTGCCCACTCTGCCGCTTTTCAATGGGTGAAGAGATGAAGCTTCACGCAGGCCTAGGGGAGGTGCTTACTGATGAGATGGTGATATGGTTTTCTTCATTTCATGTTGCTGGCTTCTAAAACTACGGAACTGCGTTTAATTAGAATCACAGGCAACTGTGAAGATGCATGAATTGTTTTTGAAAAGCAAAATAATTTTCCGTTGCCGGGAATCGAACCCGGGTCTCCTGGGTGAAAGCCAGATATCCTAACCGCTGGACGACAACGGATAATATAGTAGTGTGTGCCAGCATTTTTCATTTTGATATTTTACAATAAGCAAAAATACAAGCAACAAGACTGCAGGGAAGTGGCAAAAGGCTCGCCATTGTGTAATGTCCTTGCGATTTTTGTTTAACTATTTGTAGGGAACAAGAAAAATATGGCCAATGGCACAAGCACATACCCCGCAATGGTTGCCACTTGCCCAATTAAGAAAACAGCTGAAGCCTGCCAACCTGTGTGATATGTTCATGTTGGTTTACGTATCTCTCTCTATCCCTCTCTCTCTCTCTCTCTCTCTCTATGCATATATATATATATATATATATATATATATATATATATATAATCCATGCGAAAACTTGACAAATAAAAGCAAGCTAGGAGACTTATTAAAAAATTTCTAACATCAAATTTTTGTTGGTTCCATTACATGATAAATGAGACAAACTCGTGAGTTGTGATTGATAAAGATCTTTAGATGAGTGATAAGGTGTCCCCAATGAGTTAACTAAGAACTGATTAATTAATGTATAGAATAGTTGAACAAAAGAGTAAAGTAATAATAATCGTAATTTTTTCATCCGTAACGAGTAAAGTAAAATCATTTTCGATAGTTTTTTTGTTCCTTGTGCCAACAAAAGTAATGAAAAATGAAAATGCCTTCTAGTTTGACTCCACCTGAATTTCTAAATACGTCTCAATAATAATTCATTTTACTTTTGAAGTAATAACCGTTTCGATTTCTTATTTAAAAAAATATATATATGTTCAGACATTTCATTTATTTTTATATTTGTATCTGCTAATCATCAACCACCAATTTTTTTTTTTTATTGAGAAAATTTCAAATTAAGATAGAAACCACTACTCCATCATAAAGTGATTCTTAATGTATTTACACTTTTTTTCTTTTATTATTTTTTTGAAAGACTATTCTCTCAATTGACTCATACGAAAAAGATTGAAAATGTATTGAGGAATAAGAAAGAGATAGAAAGTAGAGGTTCTTAGGCCAATACGAACAGAAATGAATCACCTTCTTTGGTCGATGGTACCAAACCAAATAGTGATAGAAGCAAGCAGCAGCACTAGATTCCATTTTCAGTTTCTCACAAACAAGTCAATTTTGTTGGAGGGCAATAATTGTGAAATCTATGATGACTATCAAAGATGCCACACATGGCGGGGCCCTTAAAGTTGCTTCAGCACACTGTCCGAACCTTGCTTAAATCAAATTTATGGCTAGATATATCTTAATGTTGAATAGGTAATGTCCGCTCCCAATAATGGAGAGAATTTCCATTCTCATACTTGAAAGCTTTAAGCTTTAATGTGTGTGTATTGATAATTTTATTTTTATTGATTCATGAACATAAAGTGATAAAGGCTTAATTTATATAAATATTTAAAAAAATAAAAAAGAAATGGCACAATTAATATAATTTGAGGATAATGATTTATTAGTAAATATTGATTGACATTTGACACTCAATATTTTAATCAACGTACGTAAAAATCAAGATGGAGACAATCAACTATTTAAATTTATTTATTTATATTTTATTTTGTTTCCATCATTGAATTCTTATTATTATCCCTCCAGTTGGGTATGGTAATTTTGTGACTTCGTCCTACTTTCATGTTGTCAATCATTGAACTTTCTTTATGATTTCTTTCAGGTTTTATGTAGTAAATCCGGGAAATTTATTTCTTTGAATCTTGTCGAAAAGAAAAAAAAAAATCTAATTTATTTCCCATGTAAACTTTAAAATAATTTAGTAATCAGTCATGAATAATAAAAAATTCTATCAATGAGAATTAGATATACTTTCAGAATAAAGAAGTCACAAACTTCGATATTACTTGTTTTTGTTTTGTATTATTATATAGTTTATCCGGGTTTAATATGGAATTCTAACTAAAGATGGTCTTTAGTGCTCCTGTAGTATTACTCCTTCTTCATTGTCATTGAGGGCTTACCATATGGATATGCATATTATTATGATTGGGTGAAGTATATGTATAAATAAGAAAGGAACAGTGGTTAAACTCCACATACCTAAGACTCTTAAATCCGCTCTAGTATAATGAAAGAATTTAAAGAGTAACATAGAGAAGATAAATTTGATGCTTATTGATTGGTTTATGAGCACAAAATATTAATTTATACAAATGTTTGAAAACAAGAAAGAAAATGATTTAGGCTTTATTTGGTACAAATTTTTAAGTAGAGTTTATACTAGTAAAGCTTTTGCTTAAAAATATTTAGTTGTTCATTGTCAAAACGAGCTTTTATTAAAAATTATAAAATTACTTTAATAGACAAGTTTTAAAAGTTATGTTATAAAAAAAATAAAATTGTCAAATAAGTAAATATATTTTAGATATTTTAACATTTACAGAAAAATTCAACCTCTATTCCCAAAAGCCAAAAAATTGAGCTTTACTAGTGGAGGCAAAATAGATTATTTAAGTTTCAAAATCTCTACTAAAAGAACAGCCAAACAACAACAAAACTTTTGATAAAAACTTATGAGATTAAATAAGTACTTATGACTATTAGATAAACCATATCAAACAAGCACTTAATTAGTATCATTTGCGACCAAGGATTTATTAATCAAGGTTGAGACAGTCAATTTTTCTTAATTGAGGATCAAGATGGGGAAAATTAATGATTTTAGTTTATTGTTTTGTTTCATCAGGATCACCATTTTCATTGATATATTTTATGATAAAAACAATATAACAAACAATTTTCTGTATTTATTTTGATTTTTTTAAAAAAGTAATCTGACTCTGAAACAGCAAAAATGAAGCAATAATTATAATTCAGCGCTCAGTTAAAGCCAGCAGAACCTAATTATTGTAAGTTGTAGGAAAACTCAAAGTTGTTGCTTCAAACGTGTAAGATGATCATGGAAACCCAGTAACATAGTCAAGACTGAGTTACCTTTTCTTCTGAAGAAAGATAGAAATAAAGCAGCAGATCATCGGATAAAAGCAAACAGTGCTTCTATATTACATTACGCTTACATATATAACCAATTACTATATATGGCACTTGTAGTTCCATACATGCACCGATGTGCTTTCTTAGAAGTTAAAACCATAATCTGATAATTGTTAATTAACTTGGGCTAATAATAAATTATTAGTCCTGAGTAAAGCATCGAGGAAGACACAGAAGCCTCCGGTACTCTCATCGTCTCTCATCTCACCACAAGGTACGGATCAGTTCGGATCAGATGGGATGAGATTCTTTAAAATAGTGCAGTGGACGATCGACGAAGCGGGGACTTTCGCTTTTCCGGAACTTGATGATCAGCAATGGCGGCTACCCGACGCATCTGCATGAAGATGAAAATAAAAACAAATAGATTAAAACAGCTTCGTAATAATCAAATTAAATTTAAAAGACAACTGCTACATTGCATTGCGCGCACAATCATTAATTGTTAATTATTACCAATGTTGCTTCCTACTGAGCCTTTCATTTTCTTCAGTAAGAAAAGCAATTTCTCGTTCTAGCTTAGAATTGTAAGCCTGCAAGAAAAATGGGAGCGAGCAAAAATATATACTTAGAGAAACTTAATTAATTAAACGAACGTCACAACATGATGATTAAAACATTAGAGTGAGAGTGAACATCAACCCTTATTCTCTCTCTTGAACGAGCAGCTGATTTACGGTTCATCGTCATGCGCCTTGCACGACGTGCGCAAACGTCATTCGATGGCTTCCTTCTCTTTCTACGGGAAATAGGCGCACGAGAATTGGAGCCTCCTAACGCAGCAGGCAACCCAGCTCGGAGAGAATTGCCCTCTTCAGGCAAGGGATCTGTAGAGCTGGAAGCCAAAGCTAAAGCTGCAGGTGATGAGTTGGCCTGTGTAGGCGTATGTGTAGCTGATGCAGGCGCATATATCGGAATTGGAAAGCCAAACAGAATAAAGACTCCATTTGGTTTTGGTGGTGGGTTATTGGGCAGTGATGATTCTCGGCTGAAGGTACCGTAAGAAATTCTTGCATGCGAACTCCCATTCTTGGGACCGAGCGGTGGCGAAGTGTCAGTTTGGTTTTATTGTTGTTGAAAGTTGGGCCTTCAGCAGCAGTATCACCACCACCTGATGATGTTGAACTTGAGGAGCCGAGGCCCAGACTCTGATCTCTCCAAACATCGTCCATTTTCTTAGGCTTTCTAGGGTTGTTTTCATTTGTGTCTACATCGGAAGCATCATCGGTTGATGGTGATGACAGCATTTTGAGAGTGAGCACAGAGAGAGACCAGAGCAAACGGCTTACATTCTTCTCCAATCCAACCTGCTTAGTTTGCGTGTGTTTGTGTTGCTTCTGCTGTCTCTTTAATTGTTACAATCTAAAATTACTAGGAGTTTTGTAAGATGTGTTAATCAAATTTAGAAAAATGAAGCCCCATAAGAGAAAATTAGTTGATAGAAGTGGTCACCACTGCCCACAAGGCTCAATGACCAATTTAATGGTTATAATTAGCATAGTGTAATGATCATTGCTCAATGAGCAATTTAATGGTTATTATTAGCTTACTGTAATGATCATTAACTTAGTTTGATGTAGTGACGAAGTGATGGTTTTTTGGTCAACAAGAAGTTAAAGGAAATATAAAGTAAAGGATGTCAGAATCGAAAATATGTAAACATAAATGCTAAAACATACAACTTTGAAAGACATTGACAAAATGTTATATAATCAGGACCCTTCTTATTAATTTGGAAAATTTTCGCCTCTGATTTGATGGTTAATATTACACATTGAATGTCATATTATCTATGATATATTTTTTAAACAATTTTTAACTCTTATGCATACATTTGAAAAAGGAAAGAAAACAAAGTAAATTAAACCACTGTATTATTTGGTAATAATGAAAATTACTGATCAGGTCGATGAAAACTTTTCTCTTTGTCAAAGTTGTGAGAAGAATTAAATTCTTCAAAGATACCTGGACACTAGTTTTATTTGTTTAAAGAATTAAATCCCCGATGCCAGCTTTTACTTCAAAAGATTGCATTTAATTATACTTTTCATCTGATAGGAAATGCATATTAATGATAATGGAAAAGCCTTGACGTTGAGGATAAAAAAATCCCTTTGAAGCATTGATAATTCTCATTCTCCTCTACTACTGAGAGCGGGATCATTTTCTACTACAACTCTGGGCCACTTGATTCGAAGGCTGAATACAAATTAGAGTATATCTAAAATTTGGGCAATCATTATATATAATTAAGTAATTGAAATATCAGTTTACGGTACTTTATGTAATCATTACAAGAGAAAAAAAAAAGTCCGAAAAGCAATTTTAGGTTTTTAACTAAAACATCAGGACTCATGAGCCTCTAACCCTAGTAAATAGTAATCTCTCTCATACTTCCAAGATCTCGATAAAAATTAGCAGCTTCATAGCTGAAGATATGCATACAGGTAGAGCCATCTTTTGCAGTTTTTCACCCGAGTCATGCTGTTGGATCACGTCGTTGATCATTACACTAAACGCGATCGGAGAAGAGTATTTTCAGCTAGAAAATTAATACTCGATTTGACTTATCAATTATTCTCCCATGTTTTGTTCTTAAAAAAAAATTAAAAAAAAAAAGTTGCTTTCACAAATGTTTAATTCTTTAACGGGTTCAGAGAGTTGCAAGCTAATGCCTAATGGGTCGAGGAGAAAGAAAAGAGATGAAGATTGAAGAGCTTGGATATGCACGCCACCATAAAAGCATCGGTCAATGGTTAGCTCTGATAATTAACCCAGCTAGATTCTTTTCTCTTGAGTGTCCACACGATTTTTAACACGTATTTTGTTCTTGTTTTTTAATCAGCTAGGGCAAATATGCTCAAAATAAGCTAAGACCAGAAGAGAGCAACGATTTTAGTAGATTAGTAAGTTGCTCTTTTGAAGACACAGAAGATAGAACCTAGTACAAATGGTAATGTTATATGTCGTGGGCCAATGCTTTCTTTTGTTGTGTCCCATTCTTGCGCTAACTTTACTATTGCTTGCAGGCTTTCTAAGCGAGTATTGTATGGTCAGTGGTCACATCCTCCGCTTGCAATTGTTCAGAACTCAAAGGATAATAAATTTAATTACCCTCCTCTTTTAGGTTTTCTTTTTCTATGAGAAATAAGAGCGGTAATACGTTCGGAATGCGTTTATTTTATTTGATTTAGTTTACTTTAAGGATTCTTATTTCTTATTATTTGTATTGTCATTGTGAATGATTTTGTAACTTTGGACTTTGGATAAACAGCATGTTTAAAACTTCGAATTCTAATTGGACGATAAACTTGTGTAAAATTTATTTTTGTCTGACTTTTGTTGCTTATTAATTAATATTTGATATATAAATGTAGATGAATTAATTTAAATAAATCAAAATAATATTCATTCATAAAAAAATTGAATCCGAATGATGAAACTAGGGTTCATTTATCATATAGGTTAAATTTGAATTCACCGAATTTTAATCCGATTCAGTTGGTATTCGACCCACAAATTCATTTTGCCTCCATTAAATAGAATTAATTTTTTTTCAAACCACAATTTCAATTTTATCCAACAACATAGATAAGAGTACAACAAGAGTAAAATATTAACTTTAAGTTCAAAATAATTTTGTAGACGCACCATTATAGTGCATAACCAGTCAAAACTTTATTATATTCACCATTATAGTTCATAATATGTCTCATGTTATTATGCACACTTAAATAGAGATTTCTCATGTAGATATCTCTTGTGCCTTTCATCCTTCGTGTATGTCAATGTGCTAACCTTCACAGACAACCGGAGAGAGAAACTCTCACTGGGGAAAAAAAAGAGAGAGAGAATGTGGCTCTGTGTTTGATTAAGAGAGAGAGCCAAAGAATGTTAGATGGAGAAGAGGCAAACTCAAAGGATATAATTATAATAAATTGGATTATTTAAACGCTTGTAGATCATTAATAATAAAATCAGCATATATTGTTACATAAATTAAAAAATATATGAAATTATACTATTTATTCTTGTCTAATTGAAAAAGAAAAAGAAAATACATTTATCTAATAATGTAATTTCTTGGGTTAAGGGCTTTTAGTTTACTATAATGTTGTCGTTGTGTTTGAGCCAAAATCTTGAGGTCAAATCATTTGGCTTGATCTGATTCAAATCAATTGAGTGATTCTCAATCAACTCAAATCTAATTCAAACAAATAAATTTATATTTGAAGGGAGCCTATGGTAAGTTTAGGTTTACATGTGCTTCACTAATATTTGGGACATGAGATTTAGTTGATGTACACTAGATGGTAACATAAAACGACATGCGTAACAAGCTGAGGTGTTTATATGGGCAACAATACGGAGAGCTTAATATGGATTATAGTAATATGATAATCGAAGTTCTTAGGATAAGTGCTTTTAATTTACTATAACATTGTCATTATGTTTGAGCCAAAATCTTGAGCTCAAATCATTCAACTTATCTCTTAAAATTCACACCTATTTCATATTTATTGAATTCACATTATTTTCACCAAATTTTCGCTAGGATCTAATTCAAACCAATTGGTTGATTCTTACTCAGCTGAAATATAATTCAAATAAATAAATTTATATTTGAAGGGAGCCCATGGGATGATTGGGTTTATATGTGTTTTGCTGATATTTGGGTTAGGTGATTTAGCTGAGGTACACTAGGTGGTGAACTAAAGTAATATTAATAACAAGCTGAGGTGGTCGTATGGGTAATAATAGGGAGAGCTCAATGGAGCCCCACAAAGTTAATTCAGAGAGTTGATTTGGGGGCTTAGGTGTGCTTAGAAATAGCTTAGGTGTACTTAGTGGATAACTTAGGTGGTCTCACAAAATAATTTGTGTAGTCAAGTAACTTAAGTAATCTCGTATGTGAAACACAATATAAATCTCAAATTGAAAATATAGTAAAACAAATATAAATATAAAGAACGTATAATGTTTACGTAGTTCGACCTTTGGTCTATATCCACAGGAGCAAGTTATCACCAATATGTTACATAAATGAGAGATTACATAAGATTTTATATTATCTAAGTGAATAACATAAGCTAGACAATTATAAAGATATGTTTAGTGTTGATAAAGATGAGGATGGTGAATAAAGATATGGAGAGTGATAATATGGTAGAGATGATGATGAAGGTAGAGAACATAAATGATCTATTGCAAATGGAGAAATGGATAATGATCTAAAAATGCAAATGGAGAAATGGATAATGATCTAAAAAACTGTGTGTGTGTGTGAGAGAGAGAGAGAAATGAGACCCTTAAATGAAGGTTAATGGTAAGGAGAGTGCATAAAAATTAAGGATAGATGTCATCATTAGGTTGAAAGAAGAGAATATTTATAATTATCTGTATATTTAGGGGAAAAACAACAATAATATTCATTTTGTACAAGATTTATTCTTTTTTATAAATATATCGACATGTCTAACCTCGACCCTTGATTTTCAAAGCCTATCTAATGTAGTAAATTATTCCAAATGTCATTTTTATACCGTTCGAAGTATTGTACCCATTTTATCCTTATAATTGTCAATGTGTCATTAGTTCATTAATTGAAAAATATCTTTCTAAATTTACCCCAAACACATGTTTAATGTGAGGAGATCTAATAGAGTTCGTATGCTTTTTATAAACTAGACTTAACAAGTATTTTTTAGTTAATTGGTTTCAATGATCTCCGCTAGTGGTAATGGGTAAAGGTTTTTGCAGGAGATGAATAGCAAGTGAGTGAATGGTGATGTTTTTTATCCTCATGTTTCAACAGTAACTTTCTTCGTACCCTTTCTGCCTTTCATGAATATTAGTCCTTTCAGCTTGCGTGTGCGCTTTCGTGTATGAATTTTGTTAACATTCACCTATCGTGTCAAAATCGGGCAAAAGGCCAAAAAAAAAAAGAAGAGCGAATACGATAAAGGAAAATTAGTTGATCTCTGCAAAATTACAAATGACAAGAGCTATGAAATCAGAGATGAACAAGACGGGGGAGGGGGGTTCTATATCTGCACTTCCCCGCGAGCCATGTGGCTACAGGACAGGGACTGAACTGAAAGGTACAAGCACGCGTGTGTGATCAGCAACAATATTTTGCTGGATTAATTGTATTATAATTACACTGCTCTGCCACACTGTTAAAAATAATAATAATAATAAATAGGCAAGCCCTAATAATAAATAGAACTATCAAACCTGAAGGTAGAGAGTGAAGAAATGAGAGACTCATTGAATCCTATCCCATCAGCTGACAGCAATGTCAAAAAGGACGTGATGCGGAGACTAGTCTTTAGTAGACAGCTGTCGGCTGTAGACACCAAGCCCAGTTTGTTCTTTGTGGTTGCACAGCTGTTATTAAGCTACAACAGGCCGACCCAATAATTAGATGCTGTGGATTGAACACATCGTATATTTATTCTTATTTCATATCCATAAATTTTTTTTATTTCTGTAACTTTCAATGCAAAACAGCACCTTAGACTGTCCCAATTCCCCAAACTCTCTGAAACAGTGAACCCCAACTTCGCAGAAAGCTGAACACCAAAGCCATCTGTTTAAATAATCATCTCTCTTTAGTTACCGACGCCACCGATCCTTTATTGTCTTTTGGCACGCACTTGTGTACTTTTTCTACTCCCTATCAACAATAACGTACAAGCACAATCCATGCCTCATGCACGCTTTCAAGTACATTTTCTTTCTCCCGAAAAACGTATCACCGACCTTCCTTGAAGATTTCTCTAATTTTACATAACCATAGATATTAGATATTAAAGAATCCACACGTACCAATATCGTGATCATCGACAGTTGGCTGTTAGAGCAAGAGTAACTTTGTACGCTGGAATTACTTATTCTTTTTTGAGCTAATTAGTAATTGAAAAGTTGTTTTGATTCATGAGGTTACAACATTGTTTACATGTCCCTTAATTACTATTTTTTAAGCCCTCGATGAAGATAGTTATAAGGACAAATGATTGTATCCTATGTATAGGGTATCAAAAAGGTTTATCTTGGTCTTGGAAAATACAGGAAGGTAAAGCTTTGGTAAAATGCTACGATAAGATTCGTAATTGTGATCGTTATTTCAGAAGATCCTTGCCCCAAGTGTAGGTAGCTGTGGAGTAATATACCACACAACATGTGAATCAAAATTTGACAATTTGAAACAAGAAACCATGCCATGAATATTGTACATTATTTGAGTATTATTGAGATTAAACTCATAATGGCTTTATTTTGTTCTTTTTTTTTTTTTGGGTTTAATCAAAGTGTTCTTAGCCTTATAAATAATATAGTTAAAAACTTATCATAGTTTCTCGGTCAAGGAGATCTTCGTTGGGGTCAAAGTTACTGTCTTGAATAATCATTTTCCCACGTTTGTTCAATGACATTCTACTGCACTTGGTCACATTTTACATGGTTTAGACTATATAGACTCTGGAATTTGGATTCCAGGCAGCAACCGTTTTTATGAACTGAACAACACGACACTCCCATATTAATTTAACATAATAAAAGCAAATTATCCATAGTCTGTTAACCCATATAAGTTTCGTTTCGTGTTTCATGCAAGCCTAGACATTTGTTAGAAAACGTTTTGCGTAAATCCAATCCAAAAAGCGTTTCAAAAGAGGAAAGAAAAAACGAACTCGGACCCCGTCGGCTTGTTCCTCAAGGAGGTGGGTTGTGTAATGTAGTAAACAATACACAGAATGTTAGCATCAACAAAGCCCTCTCCAACAGAAGCCTACATTTGTTGTCACTAACAGCACATTTTGGCTGCTTCCACCTCCCCAGACTAAATAAAGCTGACCGTCTGTTAAAAGGCTATCCGTAGAGACTTTTTTAACCATGAACCATCTGCAAGCACCTTGTATGATTCAAAGACATAAGAACCTTAAGTCTCATATTTTTCTAGGGTATGCACATAAAATATAACACAAATACAAATAATAAGTTTCCACATGTCTAAGTACCATTTCTTAAATTAAAAATATAAGAAATATAACATTCCATATGCTTCAACTTTCAAGCGTCTGATCCCATAAGGACCATTTTATGCTGTGAAATCTTCAAAGGTCTGAAGAAATGTCAAATGTATAGACATATAAAGTCATATGATAGAAGAAAAAAGAATCCGGTAGCGTCACAAGAAATTGAGTACTCGTAGATGTCGCACGAGTTGCATCACCATATAGCCCACCCACTTCTGTTAACCTCCATCCATGCGTGCCAACACATCAAGGGAAATAAAATGGAAAATTTCCCAAAAGAAAGATTAAGCATGACACAATGAATCACAAAGACTATGACCATAGATCCCACCAAACTCATGCTAGCTAAGTCATTAAAGACCACAACCTCACCCAACCCCCATCCCCCTTCTTTTTTCCCCTTTTTTTGTCTTTTTTATTTTTTGTTTTTGTTTTTTGTTTTTTTGAAGTTGTTTTCGTTCTTTCTCCTTATAATTGTTTCCTACTTGACTCATGGAAAATCATGGTTTCACCTCCTGAAACCATGCCATGTCAAGACCTCTATCTAGAAAAAAAGAGGAAAAAAAAGAAAAGAAAAAACCAAGACATTCACCTCCTGACTTTCTTCCGCGTAGCAACTCTTGCAGAACTAGACCCCCCCCCTAAATGCTGACTTGGTCCTTTCCTGCACTGCTGCATGTCGGTGACAGATTGCTCAAATCTCCAGAGGATGACCTACTGTGGTTGAGGGTCTTCTGATCCAGTGAAATACTTTGGACTTGTGCCGACAGCATGTCAATACCAGATTTTCCTTGGGACTGGGGGCTTGGAAGGCTAGAAAATTTCCCTGGTGGCATAATCCACCTCATCCAACATTTCGCTTTCTAATCCTATCACCCTGAAACCAAAGGTTAAAGTCAATGCCAACAAAAGAAGCCATAAAATTTGATGTTTATCTCAATGCTACTAATATAATCAAACATTCAGCACAGGGCCATTATGAACATGGTGAGAGAAAATGGCAATATATTATTGATCTAAAAGGCTCTATGATGATTCTACCATGCAAGTGAACAGATAATGATTTGATTTGAGAAGAAAAGGGCATTTTGAAATCACAAAAAATTATCTATATTCACATTCTATCCAAGGCTCACTTCTTCTCTGAACAAGAACATCAACTTTATGGAATATCATTGTTCCATTAGGCATTTCAAAGAGTGATAGGCATTTAGGTATTTGAATATGGTGGGAAAAAGCCAATTGATTAGCTTATTACAGTCATACAGAACCCAAGGGGTATTTGAAAGTATACCTGTACTTCCACAACAGTTGAACTTCGTAAAGCATCCAAAATAAGCTGGATATTATCAGTCAAAAGTGAAACCTGGAAAGAGGCAATAGAAAGATATTTTAGATTTTATGTTTGCAGGGAAAAGAAATGCTATGACAGAAGTACACTATCAGTTTTTAGATATGATATCCAAAATAAAAGGAAAGACAAGACAGTTAACCAAACAAAACCCAGCTTGGAGTAATCAATGAAATCACGGTGGACTACATAAAGAGAACACAGATCAGTTGACTTGTGCCCTTCCCTCATAGGTAAAATAATTTTAAATATAAAGTTACTCTCAGAACCTAATAAAAAAATACAATAAGCAGTTGATTCTCGTGGTTCCATATGGTAACATAATAAATTATCAATATAATTTCGCAAAGCAGAAGATAGTTTAAGCATTATAAAATAATAACAATAACAATAACAATAAGTTTAAGCATTTTCAATAAGAAGTTCTTAGTGGACAGTTGGTCCACTCTCTATGTTTTTAAATCTTCATCACTAATATATTTTTGAGTTTCTTATTGAAAGAGAAAAAAAGATAGTTCAAGCATTATCACACAATTCCAAATTTCCAATTATAGACCTCAACGATAGTGACCCTCGACCCAGAATATAAAGGATAGGAATACACACTTAATCAATTGTCAATGAAAACAAGATTAAATGTTAACAAGAATCAGTCTTGGAAATTTAAAACTCTTGAGGATTAATAAAATATAAATAAATAAACAAGACAAAAATTACAGAACAGAAGCAGATAGTATTTCAATGAAATGCAAAGAACTCAAGGTTTGAGAAGATGGAACCAAAACAAATCCAAGCAAGGATGCAATACATGTTTCATAACAAACACATCAGGATGAATCAAAATGCCAGACGTCTGTCTGTTTGATGGACCCAAGGCCAATTAATGCCAGCTCCCACAATAGCTCAATCCCAACCACTACTGCCACACTATAGTCAGAGTATTTCGACAGTACCAGCAGAATACCAACAAGAAATGCCAGAGACATGTTAATGTTATGGTCGGAAAGTGAAATAAGCAAAATACAGAGTCAGTATGAAATCTCTCTTGACCAATTTTGGACAGTTTCTTGACAAACTAAAGTAATTCGTGTTAGAAACAAGATGGCTGGTAAATAACTGCTCATGCTATCACTGGGATGGCAGGAAGAACATTGAACAAAAAAAGGTCGCGTACTTCTTGGTTCCTGGATCATGTAGTCAGATTAAAGCATTACACCAAAAAGAAATAAAAAAATTAAGAGGAATACAAACTCCAAAAATGGGGACTATTTCTTAGTCGTACTCCCATTCTTAATATAAAAACTGAAGGTTGTCGAATCCGCTAAAGAGTATGTAAACCACCAGAGTTTTCAAACCCAATTTAGATTCCTATTTCATGCAACTTACACAATATTAGTATCCATCATGGTTCGTTCCAGTCTAAAAATCTACAAAATGGATTACGTTGTTGCTAAAATTTTTTATACACAAATAAAATCTCAAATTATATGATAAATAGTATGCAAGGATGCTTGAATACTTTGTTGCTAAGATTCTTTAGAGAAAAATGAAGAAATCAAACATATGATCAACAGAATGCAAAGATGCTACAATCACCATAGGGATGGACCAACAACAATTTTTATTAAAGAAATGTAAAGCAACATCATTAGAAGGGCTGTACAGCCTTTGTCAATATTATTAATTGAAGAGGGGGGGGAGGGGGGGGGGACCTTTTAAGGAAAATTTGAAAGAAGGCTTTAACATCTTACAATTATAATTTTGGAATTGATATCTCGTATAAACTCAAAAATGATTGTATTATGTTAATCAACTACTCAAAGAGAGATTAACCAACTCTCATAAAATTAAACCACAAAGAAGAATTTAACAAGGTAACCTATCAGGTCCAACATTAAGCCTGAAGGCACTGTGAGCAAAAGTTTATCAAACTGACAGGAAAGAAATCTTGGATATCATATCACACAAAAGAACAACACATGCAACCATTTGGCATACAGATGATGAAAAATTGAGCCTTTTAACCATGACATATGCCATAGAGAGAGAATAACGGAGAAATTTCTCAACAAATGTGGATAAGTAATGGAATAATCTACAGAGTACAGACATTTTAAATTTACTATTCTGTCCAACCATTCTGTCAAAACTAAATGTCAAACTTTAAATGAAAATCCCTTTAAGTACGTTCATATTACAATAATCTTATGAAAAAGGAAGAACTTGAAACCAGACAAATGTAGGCTATGTACATACACTACAGGTGACAGGAAAAACTATGATAATCCGCAATATGTAGTATATGGAGTACCAAAAATGGAATAACCAAACAAATGCAAGGAAATACCATAAATACGACAATTTTTTAACCAAAAACAACATTACTTGGCACTTCAGTATTTTTATACTTATCATATCTATATACTTATATTTTCAAATATAATTGTACCATTAGAAATACAATCCTAACTTATTATTGTGATAAAACTATAAGCAAAGAAAACCACAAGCAATCACAAGCAAATAAATATTATCCCTAAAAAAACTCACTTTGTTGAATCCTGCTATTAGTCTAATAGGAACCCAGCCCTGATCATCCATGTTCTGCCGCAAGAATGTATCTTTAACTAAATTTTCATTACTGCAACAAAGGAACATGAGGTGCAGCTGCAGTTAACATTCTGACAGATTTGAGATAAACATGATCACCGAAAATAAACTAACTACAGTTACCTGTGCAAACAAAACAATGGAAGGGATTACCTGAAATAGTAATCTATCTGAGTCACAATCCTAGAATGCAATTGAGGGTCTGGAGCAGGAAAAAATACAGCATGAGGCGGTATTGGTGCAACAAAAGGCACCCCTCTCAGCGCCTCTGGAGGTGCAGCAGCAACATAGTACACAGGGGATGCAAACTCTGAGAACATATAATGATATTAGAGCAAAGTTCAGAAATTAAGAAAGTGGAATTCAAATATGATAATATTTACCAGGAAATCCAATGGGGCTGCCAAAAGGCCGCACAGGTGGGGGTGGAATAAATGGGGAAGAACTAGGAGGCGGTGGCGGTGGCGGTGGAGGTGGATGTCTTGTAAACCTTTGGACAACTCGTTGTGGCTGCATGTGGGCATCTCTGCCACTATAATTCCGATGAGAATTCCAATCTTGATTTCCACGATCTTGATCACGCCTACCACCATAATTGTGATGGTGAGAACCATCTCCACGAGGATGTTGGTTACCATTACGGTGTTTGAATGAACCACGCGGATGAGGATGGTCATTACCACCGTGGAATTGTGAGCCAAACCCGCTCTTTTGTGTATGGTCTCTAGGAGAAGGATTATTTGAGCGGCCTTCAACAACAGAACCCTGAGATGCTGGTGGCTGAGGGAGGCCACCATTAGAAGATGAGTGTGAATTATTGCGTTTCATAGATCTCTGACGATTTGGTGCTGCATGGTTAGTAGTTGAATTCGGGTTTGCATTGTTACTAACTTGTTTATGTGATGATGAATTAGTGGTCGCGGTCCCCTGCGGTTCACATCTAGCAATATAAATCAAAACTAGCATATAGGAAAAACTCAAACATTATAAAACGTTAAGACTATAAATTACCGGTTAAAGAACCCTCTGCTTGGAAGCTGAGAAACTAAGGAAAAATATTAAACAATTCAAGAATGTCTCAAAAACTTGTCTTCTATTCTTTAGTCCCACCAAACAAGAAGTTGTTTGACAGGTTCCTAAAAGTGTCACAAGTAATAAAAATATCTTCCTCTAAAAACTTTCTTAGCAGACGAACACTCTTGCACCTAAATATTTTTGGACTACGTCAACTGAGGTGAGTGAAAAGCTAAAGACTTAGCTTGATATAGTTTTTTTTGCAAGATCCAGGACTGGAAAATTTATTTAAGATTATTTAATACTAACAATTCAACTATACTGATCAAATGTTGATTAGCTCCATATAATTTTTTTTTTTAATTAAAAAAAGGAAACCTATATAGAACAAAGTTGAAATAAAATGTAAAAGTTTCAGTGATCACTACGCTTTCTCAGCAACGAAACAGAGAGACCAAACCTGCAAAACCGATGATGATGATGATGATCCATCAACTAAACCTTTCAACGAATCCGAAGACGACTTTGTTGAAGAAGAAGAACCTCTAGTAGTCTCTGACAAAGCTGGCCACGAGTGGGCCCCCATCACTGGCTCCATTTCCGCAGCTCCATTTGACGGCTGCCTGTTCCACGGCGGCCTCTTGCTTCCTGCATTGCCATTCCCAAACTCGGCACCATTGTCTTCGTCCGCTGCCGCCGCCGCCGCAGCCGCTAGCTCAATCACAGACGTCGATTGCGAAGACGACGATGACACCAACGCGATCGGTTCCCGCCCGAATACTGGCCATGGGGCACCGGGTTGGCCGGAGCCAGTCGCGACGCTATTATCTATCGACGGAAAATTGGAATTAGTAATATTGCTCGCCGTAGCCATTCAAAAAAAACCAACGGTTTTATTTTTGTTCTATGTGTGTGCTTGAGGGAGTCGACGAGGAATTGATCGACGAGAAAAAGAAAAAGAAATGATATTTTTATGTATGAAGAAATGATTTGTAATTTGTTTCAGAACAGAATGATGAGGAAATGAATTAGGGTTTCGATAATGTGGTGTCGTTTTGGGATTCCAAAAATAATATTGTTGGGCGATGCGATCGCGAACGAGTCGCTCAGTGCAGAGACCAGACCAGCGATGGTGGCTCTCTCTCTCTCTCTCTCTCCTTCCTTCTGTCTGTGTTTATTGTTTTTGGTTCGGTTGCTTAGCTCTTGGGAATTCTGGGGATGCCCAGGTGTGGGTGCGGTCGGTTTTACTTAAATAGCCCGCTTGTCAGGGGTGTTTATGTGATTTCAACTCACCCTCACAATTGCAATTTTCTTACACAGTGGATTTTTTATATTTCAGCTGCAATGAAATGATAAACCATTATCATACGTAAGCAATCAAGTCATTTCATGAAAGGTAAAAGGAAAAAAAAATTAATTATATTTGAAAAAAAAAAACTGAAAATCAATTACTCTCCTGATAAAGTGAGAAGTTCATTTTTAGCGGGGTGTGTCATCCGAAATGCTTTTCCCGTTTCTACGTAAACTGTAAGTGCTTCTGAACTAAGTTGCCTTTTTTTTTCTCCTTTGAAAGTAGCAAACTCTTGTATAATTTGAATTTTGGGTCTGTTATTGGTCGGTTAACAAATTATTTTGTGTTACATGTGAAGAAAATTGAAACAGCAGAAGCATACGTTTTAATATGTGATTAGAAGAAAGATGGATGTTTTAGTTCAAAAACTAAATTTAACGAACCCGTTAATTCTGATTAAATTTTATAATAAATGGTTCACAATTATCTTCGATTACACTGTTTTAGCTAGGGAACTGTGATTGCTTGTGTTTCTACAGAGCATCGAAATGGGGTTTTTGTCAATTTAAAAGTAATTCTTCCTTAATGGGCCAGCTATATAATTAAGTCCAGCAATAGCGGACAATAATTGGAGCCACAGAAGAAGCTAAA
Source organism: Citrus x clementina (assembly GCF_000493195.1). Classification (NCBI taxonomy): domain Eukaryota; kingdom Viridiplantae; phylum Streptophyta; class Magnoliopsida; order Sapindales; family Rutaceae; genus Citrus; species Citrus x clementina. The sequence continues at coordinate 628,208 of NW_006262075.1, read as the reverse complement.
GCAAATCCTGCTTTAAGGCATAACTGCTTCGTGGCGTACTCCGAGAGATACGGAAAGAGAGGCAGAGGCCATGGATTGTATGAGCATCGTCAAACGAGTTTGGGCGTCTTTGTGAACAGTGCTTCGCTGTAAGCACTTGGCCGTCTTGTGCCGTATTAAAATCACATTTTGCAACCAACAAACTGTTGGCTCCATTAGTAATAGAATTTCATTAAATAGTTTGATTGGGTTTGTTCCCCGATTCAAGGCGCAGAGAAATCGCCTTTGTTGGGAGAATCTGTACCTACCGATTCAAGCAGGAACTTCTAGCCTAAAATATGGTATGGACTTAAAAATATTTTTCACAATTAGGGCCCTCCTCATACACCTCGTAGTTAAGACAAAAAAAAAAATCACATTTTGCAGCTAGAAAGCACTTTCCAGTGAATGTGTTCTTATGAGCCTATTTATTATATATGATTGTTTATTCTCAACTCCTGTCGTTATTGGTTGGTACCAATATAAAATAAATGATAAAAATACTTCAACTCCTTCTAGTGAAAGCAGTTTCCACATTGTTGTCAAAAATACATTGAACGATCAAATCAATCTTAATTTTGCTACAGTGCTATATAGAATTATTCACAAGGGGTGTGTTTAACAGTTTGTATTATTCTATATTCCATTGTATTATATTAAAACGCTACTCCTATACCAACCCATTGGTTAATGCAATGAAAGGACCATAAAATAAATCTAGCTATAAGGAGTAGGTTTGGGCTGTATTTCGTTGAAATACTGTTCATATTTTAAATATAATTATTTAACTTTTATTATTCATATATTATAATAAGTCTAAATTTATTAAATTTTAATTTATGTTTATATTTAAATAAAATTTTAATTTTTAATAATAAATATAAGATACCAATAAACTTAAATATTTAATAAATAAATGATAATACATTATTTTACTTTATTACATAGAATAGTTTTAATTATTTAACTTGATATATGTAAAATTTGTTTTAATTTTATTCAATTGTTTATTATTTACTAAAATACTAAATTTAAAAATAAATTTATATTAAACAATTATATCTGACATTATAATTTAATATTATTTTATTTTATAATGCAATATAATTTATATTATATTGCATAATTATATAATAATATTTTGTACCATATAATATTAAATTATACTATATTATAATAACTAATATGTAGAAATTAATTATAATAGATTATGAAAATATAATTTATTAGTAAGTATTTTATTATTTAATAATAGCATATTATTAATCATTTTTATATTATAAAAATAATTATTTAATAATAATTTCAAAAAGCTAAAAATTACTAAGAACTTGAATACTAATAAATTTAAATAATGTTATTTTATATAATACAATCCATACTACAGCAAATATAATATTATATTACAACTTAATGCGATACACCATAATACAATACAAATAATGCGGTATAATGTAACATAGTATACTAAACGTACCCAATGTAAATACACTAACTCTACTAAAGTTAAAAGTGACATTTTCTTATGGGTTTTGTCATCCTAATATGCTCTTGCTATTATATATATATATATAAGTTGTGTTTCTTTACATTAAAAAAAATTAAATCTGTTTTCATAATATAGTCTTTCTTTCGGCCACTTATTGATCTAGCAACCATGATTGGTGGCACTAAAGAAAAAAGGCAAACAAGAAACAAAAATCTCTTAGATTTATATATCTCAAATTTTCTTGGATAAGAGATTTTAATAAATGGTTTTAGATCACCCATATCCATTTTCACTATTCTTAGTAACTATAAGAGCTTACGCAGTTTGCAATAAGTTTGCTGTTTCACCTTTAAAAGAAATTCCTCCATTATTTGATACTTGCAGGGTCTAACAGAATATCACTGGTGACGCGAAAAGAAGCTAGATCAGGATCTGCTCTAAGGCAAAAGTGCTTCTTGACTCGTTAGAGAAGGATGGACAGAAGCCATGGATATGAGCCTCCACTTTTATCTAGTGAGACAATGAGTAATGGTTCATATTATAGTATTTTTCCAAGAAAATGCTTTCTAGTGAAAGTGTTCCTTTATATATATATATATTATCCTTCTTGATTCTATTAAATCATAACATTTAAATCGTGTGTGTGTGCACGCGCGTGTCTGTTCATATGTATGTATGTATATGTATATGTGTGTGTGTATGAATTTTGAAACTTGTAAGAACATTTTTATTACAAATTTCATGATTTTTGTTACACATCCTAAACTTTTTGTTATAAATTAATCTCGGTTCTATTGTAAGCTCCATGTTAGTTGCATTCCTATATTTGTCTGTTTGTCCTCCAAATTAAACCTCTATTGTGCCAATCACTCTCTTCTGGTAGGTATAATTGCTTCTGCAGGAAGTTGCCTGTTTACCTTCAGAAGGAGTCTTCGATTAGATGGCTTTTTGGTCAAGCAGCAATGCAGCATAGAGCTAGCAAAAAGTGAATCTGCTTGGATGCAGGCTTCTCCCAATTAATAACAATGCAAAAGCAGAGAGGTTATTTTTTCTTTCCTTTCCTTCAAGCTGAGGGTATTTTACCGATAGCAAAAGCACTTCCGGTGCGTTTACACCTTTTAAAAGGTAAATTTAGAAGTTATTCGAAATTTATTGGTTGTCTTTACATCATCCAAAGGTAACTGCAAGTGCTTCTGCACTAAGTTGATTCTGTAACCTTTGAGAGTAACCCCTCTATTGTAAATGTAAATAATTGGTGTGGTGAAAAAATTTAGAGCTATGAAAACCTTAACTGCTTCAAATTCAATGCACCGATGGTATTTTGTTCCTCCTAATGCTAAATATATGAACAGTTATTTTTTTTTTCAATTATTTGTTGTCGTCCACACACACACACACTCACATGTATATATTTTACTGATCTTCTGGTTCTAGGTGACCATAAGTGCTTCTACACAGCGCAGTAAGTTGATAACCACTGAATTGGTGAAAATATTTTTAAAAAATTTTTGATTAAAAACGGTAATTAAATGGGTAATGATTTTTAGTAATACAGATATGAAAAAAAAATTCTTGACCGACATCATCTCACCTTTATCCAAAAGTCTATGCTCATCAAAGATTCTAAAAGTACTACTATATTATACCTTTTTCCACACATACTTTTTCCAAGAAGTTGTAATCCTTAATGAATCTTAATTTTTTTTAGGTCATAAATTTGCATTTAGAGACATTAGCCGAAGTTGGAGGAAACCGAGACAAGCCCTCCTGTTATTAATTTGGAGAAACTAATTAGAAGTCCATCACGTTCTAAATCCATCCAAGTCACCTTAATTATGTCAGTTACGTGTCAATTTTATTAATCATTTTATTTTTTTTACCCTCAATATTTTTAAAGACTAATTGTTTTTAGAAATTATGAATAAAGTAAAATAACACACACCCTTTACTCTTCTCAAATGCATAGCAGCTCCCAATTTAAAAAAAATTAGGATGATGTGAACGAGTTTTGCCATAAGAGTCACACACAAAAAAAAATTTGTAATATGCATAGGATTTGATTTAAGTTAAAATTTATAGTGACATAAAATAGTTTCAATATAAGAGCCATAAAGAAAATTTGTAGCATACATAAGACTGAAATTAAGTCGATGTGTACGTTATAATTGAATTAATAAATGCTTGTGATCGTTATGCGAGGTTTTATTAGCCATAGATTTTTAATAATGCTTACGCAAAGATAGAATATTATATTTCATGTCATTGTTGACATTTTTTTTTATTATACTTTGATTATTTTATGGCTGTAAAGCTCCCAAACACTAGGTGTGGACATGTATTTGTTTGGTTCGGATTAGATTTTTGCTGAATCGAATAAATTTTAGTAGAAATATAAACCGAACAAAACCAAGGATCCAGTTTGGTAGTTTTTTTCAGTTTTATAATCTTTAAAATCTTGGTTTTCTCTTATTATTCAGTTTTCCATTCAGTATTGTACTTATTTAATTAAACCGATGGTTTCTTTTTTTTTTTTTTTCAATTTCATAACCGAATGACTAGTTCGGTTCGGTTCATTTGGTGATTCCATTTTTTTTTTCCCACCACTACCAAACACATTGGCTATCAGACCAGGAGAAAGGAATATCTTGACTCAGAATTCAGAAGACGAATTACGCGCTCTCTGTACCAATTTGGACGGCAGACGCATTGGATACACTTGCAAGATTGGAATCCAATTCCAGGACTGACTGCCCTATATACCATCTAAGATAAATTGAACCCTTTTTATCTAAATTATTGGCTGCATGTTTGTCTTGTTAATACTGGTTTCAATTATTATTTTTGGGTTTATTAATCCATATGCAAACTTTTTTTTTTCAATTTAAAATTATTTAGCTCACTTTCCAGTTTCCACCTTTCGGGCTCTCTTTGTTTCTTGCCCACCTTCAAGATTTTGTCATTGACACCGTTATTGAGCTCATTGCCCATATCTAATTAGACTTCACTAAAAAAACTAACTTAAACTTGGTTAAGAGCACTCTTTTTTCTCTTCTTTTTAACAAAAAAATTATATTCATGATACAAATATATATCCTCTCTTAATATATGTATAATTAAGGTAGATATATCTCTCCAAATATTATTACATAAGTTGGTCCTAATAAATTGAAGAGCAATTTATATTGCTTTTAGTAAAATTTGAGTCACATACCCCTATTATTGGCGCAACATATTGTGACATGCTAACAATTTATTTTGGTGAAAAATGATTATAAAGAAAATAAATAAAACCTTATTTTTCATATTGGTGTGGTAACGTATACTGGTTTTATCTCAATTCGCGTGAATGAATCATTATTATCTGGAGGGTTAGTTTTAAGTTTTTGGTGGGGTCTGCAAAGTGGAAAAAGATTTAAGAAAAAGGGAGAAAAATGTCGACGAAGCACTCAAAAAAAGAAGATTTGCTTTCAGTTGATTCCTAGAAAATTATTATATAGCAGCGCTGCCAATAGGCAACAGACAAGTGCTACTGCAATCAGATCTTTTCTTTATTTTTGAAAAATTTACGAAAATAATTACAAAACTTTTGAACTTTTCAAATTTGACTCCTCAATCTTTTTCTTATCATAGCTAATTAAATACTAATTTTTTAATCAAATAACTCTCATCATTTTCAACAAATTTACAAACAATGTCACTTTTACAAATTCTAAATTTTATTCAATAATCTCAACAAACCTCATTACTCTCAGTGTAACTAAAAATATAAATTCATTAATTGAAGAGTATTTTAAAGTTAGAGTATGTTCTTATACAATATGAATTTTCAATGTATTAAACTACCATCAATGTCGTCCATAGCACAAAAATTCAAATAGGCAAATACAGCATCCAATTGTTTGAGATCTAAGTCTTTAAATCTACTATTGAAATACTTATCAAGTAACTCATGGTGTATCTTCATTTTTTTTTTATGACATCTTGACCACCAGAAAGTTTCGTAATTAGGCACTACTTTCTAATCTATAAACATATCAAATGCTCTTCAAATAAAAACCACTACTGATTTTTATCAGTTTCTTCATGTGTTACTTGCCTAAGAATATGTTGTGAATTTGAACACTATTGAATGCATAACTCTCCAGATCTATGAAGTGCATGAAAATATCACTTTTGATAACAATAATTATTTTCGCATTAATACTCTAGATAACTTTAACGACTGTTTTAAATTTTGATATTTCTGTTATACAGCCCGAAGAAATGATCTTCAAAACCTAACTTCATCAGGCTCGTATCCTTCCTCGATGTGGGTGAATTACGCTTTGCCAATTTATTTTTTACCATGTATCCATAATAACATTTTATAAAATTATTATAATAATAATATAAAATAAAAATTAAGATAAAGAAAAAGTACAAGAACTGTGTTTTGGTGCGAGGGCAACAATTGCACCCAAATTTTGTGCGATGGCTAGCCCATTGCACACTCTCCAACAACCACCACCACAACAACCGCTAACACCACAATTACTCTCAAATTACTACCAACATTACTCTCAAATTTCATTCTTCACTAATGAAATAAAGCATAAAGAAAATAGCTCACCTTGGTTCTTCTCATTGCACAGTTAATGCCAGTGATTTGGGTGACGAGAACAATTTTGTTGAGAGATTTGACAGGAAGTCATTGAAGATGGGTGGATTGCATTGCAGTGAGAGAGATTTCGGTGAGAGGAATGATTTTCAGGAGAGATTTGACAGGAAGTTGTCGACGATGGTGAGGTGAGAAGAACGACTTAGGCTAGTTTGACTGGGGTATTTTGGACCAAAAGTTTAGTCTTTGGCTAATTATGATAAGAAAAAAGTTAGGGGTTAAATTTAGAAAATACTAAAATTTTATGGTTATTTTCATAAATTTTTACTTATTTTTCCTTTCTCCAGTAGACAGTTTCAAACATTGAAAGGGAAATACAAGCTGTTTTGCTTTTACATTATTTGTACGCCATATATTATTAATATTAGAGTGATGATACAGCCACAAACTTTTGCACAAATTTATCTTGTACAAACTGACGTGGCATTAATTTATTGGTTGAATAAAAATATAAAATAATAAAAACAAATCATGTGGGCCAAATGATATTTAATTCAACCAATCTTATCATGCCACATGAGTTTGTACAAACTAAATTTGTACAAGAGTTTGTGGCTCTATTATTACTCTTAATATTAAAGAATTGCTCTTGACAAAACCAAATGTTGTTTTGTTCTCTATTTTTTGATAGGTCCCCAAATACATTCTCTAAAAAATTTACAAAGTAATTTTAAAAGAAAAGTTGTAAATTAAAGTTGATTTAAATCCAAGAACAACTTTTTTTTTGAAGAATTAAATCTAAATTATATCAAAGAGCCCAAGAAATTCATATTTATGCTATGCTATATATATACTACCCGTTTCATTTTAGATACGTGAAAGAATAACCCACCAAGTGCATTTTTTGTCGAGTGTGTGTGTCTATATATATAATATATAATATTATCGCATTTTTCATAAAATAGAACAAGAACATGGTAAAAAAGAAAAAGAAAAAAAAAGAGCAAAGAACCTTCCATTATTCGCACGCTTGATTGACTATCACACGAGTGGTCTTTACCAACAAAGAGGGTTGTTAGTTTGTCACGTGGTCTTCCTAACTTGCTGCTGGTGCTGGGCTATGGCCCGAACGCGTATAAGATTCCTTGCAATATATCTTGAGGCTTCTATTGGCATCCCTCGAAATATCTTTTGCATATTTACCCCATTAAAATATATAAATTTTCTATGACGCCTCCAATAATTATAAAAATTAGCTTAATTAAAAACTATTAATCATAGGTATCCCACTCTTTTAATTTTCTTAATATTGTTCAAACCCCATATCAACAGTTCTTTTTTTTAACTTAATGATTTAATTAACTTAATTTCAACTAGTTAAACCGTTAAGTCTATTTATTTTTTTAACTTAATAAAAATTTTCAATCATTAAGTTATTAAGCCAATTTTTTTAGCTTTTTACTTAATATAAAAGTCATCATTGCAATATATTCTCCAAAACATCCCTATTCAAATTAATTTATTTTCATCTTTACCCAAACTAAACTTACTAATTACCATTATCATTCATCTCTATAGCTTGTAATAGTAAAGAAGAATATTTTTATTTTTGATCCTTTTATTTTTTTCCAAATTAACATCATTTAGCTTTATAATTTTTTTATGAATATTTTTCATATAAAACATTATAAACTACAATAAAATTGATCAACATTTTCTAGTTTAGGATATTAAAGACTTGTATTCATTTGAACATAATGTATGAAATAATAAAATGCTATATTATTTATGTTCTTTAAGTTTTTTCTATTATTTGTTTAACATTAAAATTATGTAAAGGTGCAAATGTAAAATTTCTTGATCTAAGATTTTTTTAATTTTTTTTAAAATGAATTAGTACCTATTTTCGGAGATTCAAACAAAAAAAAAAACTATTATTCAGATTTAGATGGCATTTGTTTTTATCCAAAATCTAAATAGAGCCGAATTGGTATAAAATTTGAAGAGAACTGTCTGATATGTTTGCTTTTTTTTTTTCCCCGAATCTCTGAAAACAAGTATTAAGTTATTTGTTTTTTCAACTTTAAGAACTAAAAATATATACTTTTATATTTGTATCCTTATTAAATTTGAATGTCAAATATAAATGGTATAATATTTTATCATATATAAGTAAAACCACGTTCAAGTGAATACATAATGATTTTGGAATTATAATATATATATATATATATATATTTATAAAAACCGATTATATAATTACATAAAAAAGTTTCAAAATAAAACTTTTGATTACCAATAATGGAAGATTCAAGAATTTGATAGAAGAAACAAACCGAGAAAGGATAGACATGAAAAATAAACAATTAATTAGGGATATTTTTGACATTAGAAATTAGTGATTGATTCATATTTCTTTATTCAATAAAAAGCCAAAAAAATTGGTTATCTTATTAAGTCAAAATTATTTGAAAAGTCCTATTATAAAAATAAGCACTTCTAATTAACTTAATTAATTAAATTAAATCACTTTAAGTCATTAAGTTAAAAAACAAACACCCTTAAATATTCAAGTTTTTTTAAAATTCAAATTAATTTAGATCTATTTATACTTTAGATTTAAAAAAAAACACTACTATAGTTATACTAAACATATTCTTCTTACTAGTTTACTTTTTTGTAAAAACAATTTTTTTCTCATTAGTTATTGTCCCCTCAATTAAGTCTATTTATAAACAACTGTAGATGCTTTCAACCTCTTGGAGATCTGAAACTTTTGTTATGGCTTTATTATAAACACAAAAGAAATTCAATCTAGTATTGGGTTCTTCACCATGCTGTCATTGGCGAATGCACATGCACTCTAAGCCATACTACGGCCTGGAGAAGGAATGAAAACAGTTTCAGTTTTTTATTTAAATAAACTAATTTAATTAATATTTAGAAAAGAAAAATGTGTATAATGGCAAGGGGCGTTCAAAATGAAGTAAAGAATACCGGGTAGTAACACTTATCAGGTTGTACAAAGAATTAATTTTTAGCAAAAGAAAAATTACCAGTATTATATATGTGGGTTTAATTAGATATGTTTGTGTCTCTTAATGTAATTATATCGAAGGCTACAATTAAAAATGCATAGTGGGGGTTTAAGAGGATTTTGGAGGGGTGCCAATAATCCAACTCTTTGAAGCTGGTGTTGCAAGTAAAAGTGCTTCTACAGTCGAAGATGGGCTTTCACCATCAACTTTCGGCGGAATTTCTCAATTTTAGAGCTCGCCCTCGCCGCGAATAAAAGCGCTTATAATTCGCCCGGCATGCTTACAAATTAAAATTTCAGTTAAGAGAAAACATTCTCCTTACGTTTTCATGGACCTGAACACTGAGTTTGGTCTTAAAAGTGAATAGAAAGAGGGATACTTGGATTAGCGTTTCTACTTTCTAGGGGAAACAGGAAAAATGAAGAATAAACACCAAACAGAAGCCAACGCGCAGCTTTTCTCTGATTCAAAGTTCATGCTCCTCCGATGCACGGGATGACGGGAAAGTTGTGTTTCAAAATACTTTCTAATTCCGGGCCAGACGACACGTAGGGTATGTTTGACAACTATTGTCCATGGGCTTTGACGGTGGACGTACAAACAGACAGATAACCAAAATGCATTGACTTGCATAATCCAGATTTAAAAGGGAGTAAAATTGTGTACAATCCTAAACGTTACTATGAAATCTGAAAGTCAGAGACACCAAAATTCTAATTTTATCATATACCAACCATGCTGTGTCTCAAAACATGAATCAGAAAAGTGGATTGTCCACACCATGATTACTCGATAATGGGGTAAATAACATTCACACAAGAAAAGCCAAATCAAGAACGAAACTAAAATTTACAGCAGGAGTCTGAGCCTCGGCCTTTCCCTTGTGCCAATGGTCTTATTCAGAACGGGCCAGACACAAACAGAGTCCAACAAGCTAAAACTCTGTCTTCTATGATCATAGATGCCCGTCAAGGGAAACCCGCATTTTGCAACACGATTCAGTTGGTGCTTGGGTTTTGCAAAAGCAAACATTTACAATGGCAAAAGCAAGACAGGGCATGGAATGAACTCAGCAAGAAGGTTTGCATCTACATGCTTCGAATGGATGGCTTCCATGCTTATGATTACTAAATCTAAATTCAATTCATCAGCAACATCACCAATGATAGCTGTGGGCTTGGAGCTTCCTTCCCCAAGTCTCTCTAACAATCTGAATTCCTGGAATCCACCTATAAACATATATTGTTATTGTTATTTTTGTATCAATACAGTTATGCAACTCAGTAGTTGGGTCATAAAGAAACATATTTCCACATGATAAAGACAAATACTCTGGCATGTTTACGAAAGCACAAAGTTGCGTACATACCTTCAGAGAGGTGCCAGCGGATGCTAGACAACCGGTTTTCATGCTCTGGCAGCGATTCTTTCTGCCTTTCATCTATAACTGCAAAGAACATAAAGTTCCATTTCCCTTGAATCATTTACTAAACTGGGCTGTTAGAGTAGACTTGTCTCTACTGCTTAGTTGCACTCATTAGCATATATCAAAATGGTATCAACAGAGGCCAGCTTACATACCCACAACAGTGATGTCGGCTCCATACTTCTTTGCTAAAGCAGCAGTAGTTGCAGCTGCCTTTTAGAAACAATTAAACCAATGTGTGAGATGGTTGCAACATGCAAACAATACAAAATTAGATTCGACATTGACTTGACAAAGCTAGAGGTCGGCGATCCTCCCATTTTGTCATGAAAGACTTTGCTCTGTCATCAGCATTATGAAAGACTCTACTCTACGGTTTCAAATTACAGGAGAACCAATATCTCAAATCCCATTACAACCAGAAACTCACATATATACCATCAGAATCTTAAAACAAAATCGCACCACATTCATACTCCTAACAACTGACATGAATACTTGCAATAGGAAAGGTACCAAGCGTCTAAATTCCAACAAATATTTAACATGAACATAAGAAAAAATATCTCCAAAGATCACATGAGATTGAAGTAATTTTTCTAAAGAAAATAAGTTTAACATAAGAGTGTCTATAAAGAAAAGTCACCTGTCTTGTTCCTTCAGAGAGATATGGATTCTGGTCTGTGATCGGCAGGAGAAGATGCTTGAAATTAGTAAATGCTTCTGCAACTGAGTTGATTTCAGATTCTGGAGACTTAACCTTGGCTGATGGAAATCAGATTTTAAAAAACAGTGTCATTAGAGAAAAATAAAGGGCATACATTCTCTAACTTTCAAAATTACTTGCAATGAGATAAGAAGAAAACATTGCAGCTAGAAAATCACCAAGTATGGATAAATATCATCAGCAGGCAACAGGAAAATCAGAGCATCTTAAACAAAACAAAGCAATTCAAATGACTACTTAATGAAAAAGAAACTTCACAGCAATATCTTCCTTTCTGCTTTTATTTTCTTCTAAAAGTATCATATAAAGTCGCCTTGCCGCAATTACTTCTTGTGCTATCATTTTGATGCAGTATGCACAATATATGTAGCAAGTAAATTGAGGTAAAATATGGGCCTGTTTGCAACTGAGTGCTGTGGCTTTAATCCCCAGCTGCCATGAATCACTAGCCCTAAAAGAAAGAATACAAATCCCGAGACACTACAAGACTGAAAATCTTTAAGCACCGTATTTACCACACAATATAGCTGGGGTGGTTTCAAAACTAAGCTGAAGCGTGGCAGTTAGAAACCAGACCTAAGTCGATCTGCTACAGCAAATTTTATTCCTGCCCTAGAGATGTTACTTTCCATTCATTTATTAATTGAAGTGCTAAGTGAGCTTCTTTATTGCAGAAGTAGTAAATTACCTTCATAACATGAACTGCACAGACATATTTCAAGTTAAGAAATTACAATTCTACATGTGGAGGGGTGGCCATGATCAGTGCCCTCCTCAGCAATAAATAAATAATCCAAATAGGATTTTAAAGTCCATGACTTCACTTCCCATCAGAATTCGTCAAAACTGACAAAACATTATCGTCAAACTGTGACTTAAAACTTATTCTCAGGAGTAGTACTCTTAGACCCAGCAACATTCTCAATATCTATCTATAAATCCTCGACAAACTAACTATAAACATTAATAAAATAATCAAACTTTTATAAGCTGATGCAATTACCTTTATGTCCGATTCTGCGGAATCTAGGAAAGAGAGAGAGCTTTCGAGCCTTTGAAAACAAAGACTGAGTGCTAACTGAAGAAGACGAAGAAGAAGAAGAAGTGAACAACGGCAATATTGAAATGTTAGTCTGTTCTGAGGTGACAACGGGAACAGGGCGAACAGCAGTCAAGTAGTGAGCGAAAGCCATTGGAGTAGAGCGAGTGCTTGCACTGAGGGCTTTACTTTTGGTTTGCTTAAGTGAAGGAGAAGATTGGGGCTGGTTCTCGATCGAAAGGGAGGGTGCAAAGTTAAATCAGTGAATTGACAGGTGGACAGTGATTGCATGGGAGCGACGTGCGTAGGAAATCGGTGTGTTTGCTTTAGGCGTGGGCCATTGTCCATTTTGGCGCGTTGATTCTGCCTCATTAGATGGGGCCTTGGTCTTGACCGTTGATTTTCGATCGATGCAACAAAAGTTTTGTAGTCTGCTGCGTACTGAACTCTAGGCTTTTGATAATTCTCTGGGCCGAAAGTACTTATCGGATAAGAGACATAAGAAGGATAATGATGGATGACAATAATTCAATTTAAAACTGAGATTTACTAATCGGCTCAATTTCAGTTTTTTTTTTTTAAAAAAAAACATAAATGAATTATTTAGAAAAGGGGTTATGAAAAATTAGTTAAAAGTTGACATAAGTTATACGTAAATATGTATGTATACGTATAATTTGATCAAGAAATAATTTTTTTATAAAAAAAAATATTTTAATCGATAGATCAGAGAAAGCATAGCACCTCAGTTGGCGCCTAGGTTAAGCGCCACCGGATGAGGGAAGTTGGTTCTGAAAAGGACGAGGATGAAATGACCGATAAGCACATGACCACGGTATCTCAGCATTATTTCGTCGATGAATCGGATAAATCCTCCTTCTCTATCGCTATCATTGAGGTACTTCTCTTTTGAGAAAATTATCAAAGACCAAAAATGTTCGATCACTGTTTCTCTTATATTTTATTTATTGGTTTGTTTGTTTGTTGTTCGCTATCGCTGATCAGAATATGAAAGAAGAATACGGGCTGTTCGTATGGCCCTGTAGTGTTATCCTGGCGGAGTATGTTTGGCAACAGAGATATCGCTTTTCCGGGGCGAACGTAGTTGAGGCATATGCAATTCCGATCCTCATTCAGCTTATCATTAATCAATAATCGTGTTGATAAATGTTGTTTACATGATTGCTAGTTTTGCAGCTCGGTGCAGGAACTTCATTGCCTGGATTGGTAGCAGCAAAAGTGGGATCGAATGTCACTCTTACTGATGATTCCAATAGGATAGAGGTATCTATATCCTTTAAATTTCTTTTTTTTTTCTCCTTTATTGGGGACCTGTTTCATTAAAATTTAAATGTTTAAGTTTTTTCATTGTATTTATTTGTGTTTTTTTTTAATCAAGTAAAAGCACCTAAAAGCAGTTATCTTAAAAAAAAAAGTAGATATTAATTAAAGTGCTTTTACCATTTTGAAAGCGCAAGTTATAATTGCTTTCAGCTCGTTGGTGAATTCTGTTGAAGAAGCAGATTATGAATGTAAATACATAACTTGGTACTTTAATTAATTTGTCAAGAATGTAGTTACTTCTTGCCTTGATTTAATTTAATTTAATTTAATTTTTCTTTTACTTTTCCATTGCAGGTGCTGAAGAACATGAGAAGAGTCTGCGAAATGAATAAATTGAACTGTAGAGTAAATTATTGCAATTTTTAACTGTTTCACATATTTACCCTGCCAGTTTACTGCTTGTCTTCGCATTGAAAGATGAAAAAAAAAATGTTGCCTTTTGAGTTGTTTTTCAGTAGCATGTTATATTCTGTAGGTAATGGGACTGACATGGGGATTTTGGGATGCATCTATATTCGATTTAAATCCCAATATTATTCTGGGGGCTGATGTATTTTATGATGCAAGTGGTAAAATTTGTGCTTTTGAAATCTTGATCTGTTCTCTTCTTCCCATTTGATTTGTTGGCTCAAGCTGAAATGTTGTTTCTGGTTTTGCTGGTAAGCCTTTGATGACCTCTTTGCCACCATCACATATCTGCTCCAGAGTTCTCCAGGATCAGTCTTCATTACAACTTATCATAATCGAAGGTACTCTTATTTCTTCTGTCTGCTCAGATTGTGGTTTGCACAATCTACTGGTAATGATGTTTTTTTTTTCCCCTCATCCAATCTTTACTTAATTCTTTCTGTTTCTGGCACACTGCAGTGGGCATCATCTTATTGAGTTCTTGATGGTGAAATGGGGATTGAAGTGTGTGAAGCTTGTTGATGGCTTTTCATTCTTGCCACATTATAAAGCTCGGGAGCTAAATGGAAACATTCAATTGGCAGAGATTGTGTTGAATCATGAATCACCTGAGGTAACCAAATACTAAATGCATGGATGAGCACCTGTGAGTTTACTGCAACTCTTATTTACATTCTTTCATATTATCGGCACAGGAAACTTCGACTTCCACTGTGAGATGACTGATGTTTTAGGACGACTTCTGCATGTCATGGACTGTAAGATATGTTATCTTTGAATGCATAATCCACCGGAGAGTATCTGAGGAGATTAGAAGTTGAATTCAAGTTTTTATTTGTTCGGAATTCGACTTCCTAACTAGACTACAGTGTGAGACATACGCATGTGTTTGCAACTTTTAAGCGTACTCTGTTGAATTTTGATAAATGTTTATTTATGCTATCAGGTTGCAACATAATCTAGTTTATATCCTACTCTTATATATTATGCTTAAAATTATTACTACAATATTATGGTTGTCATTCAACCATATCAATGCAAGTTGGACAGGCATCTACTTGTGCAGTCCATCAAGTACCAGTAGATCAAAACAAATCCAGCCTGTTTATGGATTTTCCTGCTTTCTTACTGTGAGATTGACTGGAGCTATCTGTAAGCTAAGATACTGATCCTTAGTTTACCACCCTACAATCTTTCCGGACCTCCTGTCCTCCATTGATGCTACTCATTTTGATCATAGACTTCACAAAAGCTTCATTGAAAGATTGGTGTGAGCTGGCAAATTTAGAAACTAAATTTTTGGTCTCTGGGTGACTGAGCAGAGCTTGGTCTGAAGCAAACAAGCTCTTTCCCTGCAGGATAAGCTTGTAGTATGTATTATCAAAAGTTGCTGAAGAAGCATCCATGTTAGCACCAGCATTCTTTGCCTGGTTGTGGATTGGACAAATATTCCTCAAGCTCTCTGCAAATGAAGGATTTATTGTAGGGTCGGCATTGTTCATGTTTATTCTGCTTTGGAAGGAGGAACAGTGAGCAAATCCTAGAGTATGCCCTCCTACAAAAGAGTCATAACCAAAACATTGTCATTGTCTGCTCATAAATGCAATTTGCTATATGGATGACCGTGGCAGGTGGGGCATGTTTACCTGAAAGAGCTGCTAGGTCCTCCATTGATAGACCTCGCTGGGAGAAACTCTGCTGTAATTGAGAAATGTTGAAGGTCGGAGCGGGCAATTGTACTGTTTCACTAGCCTTGGATGTTCTTCCATCTTTTCTTCCTTTAGGCACGTCCCAAGTTGGACCTCCAGACTGTGAGATTAAATCAAATAAGCAATCCAAAGATGATCAATTTTAAGGGGAAAAATTAATTGGTTAATAGAAAGTATATTAGTTGCAGTATCTTACGAGGACAACAGCATCTCTGGCGGCCAATGCCAAAATATCAGCACACGAGACAACACCGGGGCACAATGCTTCTACTTGTTTCTTTGCGTTATCAATGACATAGAATGCATGCAAAGAAACATTAGGAGGTCCATCCTTTTCTGCCTTGTTGCTCCCCTTTGAATTTAACAGGACTGATGCATCACATCCCTTAACAGAAAAGAAATGCAAGCGATTTAGACCAAAATGAACTTTGAATCGTCAAAAAAAAAATAAAAAATCAATTTTAACGAGTGAGATCAATAGGAAACTTAATACCCTAATAAAACAGTCGTGAAAATGCATCCGAAGTAATGCTGCAGGGACAGTTTTATCTTTTGCAGCTGCAGCCTTGACAGCAGCCGCAATGATCCACTCAGCATCAGGGCATGTTTTCTCATAGTAATTCAAACTCAGTGCATTTCCTGATGAAGACATTGAAAGTATGAGGAGTGAGGTCAAGAATGCAACTCGAAATGCCATGATAATTAAACCTCTTTTTTGCTCTTAACTTGGGTTTTTTTGTGGAGATAATGAAGCTTAACAATGGTATTTATAGTGGCAGAGATTTTCTCTAGACAGGATGAGAATGTGGCCCCAATAAACGAATTTGTTAACCAAAGTGGTAATTATGAAGTCTTAAATTCTAAGCATTCTAGCATTGCTACGAGACAAATCTTTGTCACATCCATCTTTGGCCTTGAAATTCATTAATTAATTATCCGCTGAGAGCTCGTGAGGAAAAAATACTAATAATAAAAATCAAGAAGCATTTGTTTGCATTATAGCAAAGTGGCCCTACAATTTTGTAAAAGAATGAAGATTGAGGCGGTTAGGATTCAGCCATCAGAGTCGTTATTTCTGTAATCAAAGATTGGTTTTTAAGCTTCCTATTAGTTATAGTGGTCGGTTTCTTAACAAACGATATGATGGGGATTTTGATAATGCTCTATAACAAAGCGCTTAGACATATAAAAGGATTTTTCATGAAGTTATCTCATTTTCGTGAACTTATTTCATGTAATATATTCTTTTTTCCCCTAAAAATATGCCTATTTTTTTTTAAGATTCGACTCTAGTAATCAGCTAAATTAAACTATATGTTATTATAACTTAAATAATTACTTATTTAACCATGATAATATATGGCATCAGTTGACATGAAATCTCTAAAAGATTAATTATGGTCTAGACTCTAGCATTACTCTTCACTACAGGAATGAAACGTATTGAACTTCAAAAATTCTTTATGTTTGTTAAAAGAAAATTTTCTTCAGGCTGGCCTAAAATGCAGCAGGCCCAGAACGCCAATTGGGCTCAGCCCATGTTTCTGCGGCGGTTGGTCGCATTAGTTCCCGCGGCCAAGCAGCAATTATCATCAAGGCATCTCATTTCCTTAAACCCTAACGGCAAAATTCCATCGAAATTTCTTACACTCAAACTCAGGAATCCCGTGATCGAAGTCTAGCAAACGACGACATCGATGCTTCCATTGGATATAATGGTCGACATACTAAACCTATTACTATTTGCCCCAGTTTCATTTTGACAATTTTTTTTTTTTTTTTGCATATATAACGTCACTTTGTTTAATGTTTTGAGTGAAATATTGCATGTTATGTTGTTTTATATTAGTTAACAATTTGTTGCATATTGTGATACATCCTGGCCCATTAAAGTAAGTGAGTTGGAAGATGGCCCTGCAATTGAAATGCAGGAAGTGGAGCAAACATTGCAACGGCCAGCTCGTGCTCGCAAAACTCCAGAATATCTCAAGGACTATATCACCTAGGGGAATATTCAGGAGAATTATTCCACGAGGACAACTGTGATTTTTATTATCTTTGTTTTATTATTGCAATTGGTTAGTTACACAAAAAGTGGTAGAATGAAAAGGATATATGTAAAGTGGAAAGGCGTGAGCAAAACAAGAATATAATACACAAAAGTTTCTTTCTTTCTTATCTCTATTATTTTCTCTCTGTTCTTGTGGAGCTCACACCTGCTCGAAAGGTGGAAACGTCGTGATACTGACAAATATTCATTGGAGGTCGTATCAACTGGTGCTTTCATTGCCTTTTTTTTGCTCTTTGTCATTCTCTGTCGTCTACTCCCTATTTCTCTGCAAAAATGACCAACCAAGAGGCCACAACGGATCCTGAGATTATTTCTAAGATGCAAACACTTCTTGAAAGCCACACACTGGCTGTTCATCAAAACCTCCAAAAATATATGTCCACGGTTGATTCTCGTTTTGAGGAGTTACGATCTCATATCAGTAGTTCTATCGGAGTTTCAGCAGATTTATCCCGTCCTCCGGTGTCAACACCGTCATCTTCGACTACGGTTCCGACATCGTCGACGACTTTCCCAACACAGTCCACTACTCTTGTTAGTAGTACGGATAATTCACCTCTGTTACGCTCCATGAAAATGGAGGTTCCAAAGTTTGATGGTACTGATCCAAATGGATGGGATTTTCGAATCAATGAATTTTTTGATTTTCATGGCACTCCGGATCATCTACAGTTACGTATTGTTTCTTTTCACATGGAAGGAAAAGCTGCTGCATGGTTTCAGTGGATGAAAGCCAACAATCTATTGAGCACTTGGCAAAGTTTTTTAATCAATCTCAAACAACGTTTTGGTGCTTCTATGTATGAAGATCATCAGGGCAATTTGTCCAAGCTCACACAAACATCTACAGTCGCAGAGTTTCAATCTGCCTTTGAAGAGTTGATGAATAAAGTCACGGGCATTTCCGAGCCGTTACTAATTAGTTTCTTTATCACTGGCTTAAAACCTGACATTCGGCGAGAGTTGTTGTTTGGGAGACCCACGTCCCTCATGGAAGCCTTTACTCTAGCATGAGCATATAAAGCTAAATCTGAGGAATAAAAAATTTCAGGCCGTTCTTGGACAAAATGGAACGCTGTTACTCCTCAACCACAACAAACCACCCCTGCTCTCACTCACCATGTCCACAACAAATTTCCTTCCACTTATCCACATGCCAGTTTTGCTACTCAAAAACCATCATCCCAACCGCCACTTTTACTTACCCCAAAACCAATACCACCACCGCCACTTTTACCCACTCCAGCCCTTCCCATCCGTCGTCTCTCCCCAGTGGAATTGAAAGAAAAAATAAACAAGGGGTTGTGTTACAATTGTGACCAGAAATATAGTGCAAACCATAATTGCTGTAGTAAATTTCTCTTGTTGTTAGGCACAAATGATGATGACAGTGAACCATCGGAGGAGTCTCCCTTGCTTGAAGAAACAGAGGAAGTTGTGACAGCTGATATATCCAGCTTAAATGCACTAGCTGGGCAATCTAACCCACGTTCTTTGAGGGTACTAGGCGAAATTGGCCGCCAACACTTACATGTTTTAATAGATAGTGACAGTACACACAACTTCATCAAACCACAATGGGCAGAACGACTTGGCCTGCAAATTCAATCCATCCCTGCTTTTCGGGTTTATATTGGTAATGGCGACTTCTTAATTTGCCATTTTCAATGTCTTCAAGTGCTACTAGTGATACAGAGTCACACTTTCAAGTTGGATTTCTATATATTGCCAATTGAAGGTCCCGATGCTGTCCTGGGAATCAAGTGGCTTTAACATCTTGGTAAAATATCTACAGATTACCGTGCAATAACTATGAAATTTTGTTGGGAGGGCAATCCAATCATTTTACAAGGTGACCCCATCCAAACCCCTAATATGATTTCCTTCCATCAATTTCATGCCTTGTTATCTACAGATGCCGTGCATTCATTATTTGAGTCGCATCCCATTATTAATGACACACTTGCTTCCGACACAAATTTTTCACTCTTGGAACCTCACCTTCCCACCCAATTACCCGAACAAATCATCATTCTCCTTCAACAATATAAAACCTTATTTTCCCCACCTACGAGTCTACCTCCTCATAGACTCATTGACCATAAAATTCACCTCCTGCCTACTTCAAAGCCAGTGAATGTGAGGCCCTATAGATATCCTCATTTTTAAAAAACATAAATGGAAAAACTAGTCAAGGAAATGTTAGAACATGGGATAATAAAGCCAAGCCACAACCATTTCTCCTCTCCCGTTTTGTTGGTCAAGAAAAAGGATGGCACATACAGGTTTTGTGTTGATTACTGAGCCTTGAATGCAGTCACAGTGCCGGATAAATTTCCTATTCCCACAATTGATGAATTATTTGATGAGCTAGGAGGAGCATGGATTTTCAGCAAGCTGGATTTGAGAGCTGGTTACCACCAGATCCGAGTTCATAAGCGAGATACTTATAAAACAACATTTCGTACTCATGAGGGGCATTACGAATTTTTGGTCATGCCATTCGGTTTAACTAATGCCCCCTTGACATTTCAAGCAACTATGAATCAACTATTTGCATCTTACTTACGCAAATTTGTTATTGTTTTTTTCGATGACATTTTGGTTTATAGTTCTTCATTGACTGCTCATGTCAATCACTTGGAATATGTTTTGTTTCGTTTGCAAGAACATCAGTTTTATGTCAAGTTGTCGAAGTGTCTATTTTGCCAAGAAGCTATTGATTATTTGGGCCACATAGTGACTGCTGGAGGAGTGCAAGCAGACCCTAAAAAAATTACAGCCATGGTGGAATGGCCATTGCCGCAGACTGTTAAGCAACTACGAGGCTTTCTCGGGCTCATAGGCTATTATCGATGATTTATCCGAGGTTATGCTTCAATTGCGGCTCCATTGACAGATTTATTGTGTAAAAAGGCATTCCATTGGTCTCCAGCATCTTCGGATGCCTTTATGACTTTAAAAAATGCAATGGTGGCTGCCCTGGTATTGCATTTACCCGATTTTGAGCTTGAATTTGTTATAGAGACGGATGCTTCTAATATTGGAATTGGATCAGTATTGATGCAATAGGGTCATCCCATTTCTTATTTTAGTCAAAAGTTGGGTCCTCGATTGCGGGTTGCCTCGACTTATATCAAAGAACTGCACACGATTGTTGTTGCTGTACAAAAATGACGCCAATACTTACTCGGTCGCTTTTTCATCATTCAAACCAATCATAAAAGCATTAAAGAGTTGTTTCACCAGGTAATTTAAACTCCTGAACAACAAGCTTACATCAAGAAATTGTTGGGTTTTCATTTTCGAATTGAGTATAAGCCGAGAAGTTCCAATAAGGTTGCTGATGCCTTATCTCAAGTACATGCGGATCAATTTTCCGACTCCATAAATTCTCAAGCTGAGTTGTTCTCTATAATCTCGAAGCCAACCGTGGATATCCTAACCACTTTGCATGATGACAATTCGTCCTTGCCTGATCTGTTGTTACTTCATAACAAGTTTGCCACGGGAGAACTTTCTTCAGCCTTCTCGGTTCGTGAGGGACTATTACTTTACAACCATCGATACTACGTCAGTCCTCACTCCAAATTAAAGAGCACGCTTCTTAAGGAATTCTATGAATCCCCCATGGCAGGGCATGCAGGCTTGAAACGCACCCTAGTTCGGCTTTCTTCTACTTTTTTTTGGCCGAAAATGCGCTTTGATGTTGAGAACTACATTGCTGCCCGTCTTACATGTCAGCAAATTAAAAATTCTACTCAAGCACCTGCTGGATTACTTCAACCTTTACCCGTTCCTTCACTTGTTTGGGATGCTTTGACTATGGATTTTATTACAGGCTTGCCAACTTCTAAAGGCTTCGAGGTAATCTTGGTGGTAGTGGATCGCTTAACGAAATCAGCCCACTTTGGTGCACTGCCATCTCAGTTCACAACCAGCAAAACAACCAATCTTTTTGCTGATTTGGTAGTCAAGTTACATGGGTTTCCAAGCTCAATAATATTAGATCGAGATCCTATATTCATGAGTAATTTTTGGCAAAAACTATTTGAGTTCAGTGGCACTACATTGCGGCATAGTACTGCTTATCACCCTCAAACTGACGGCCAAACAGAGGCAGTGAATCATGGCCTCGAACAGTACTTAAGAGCCTTTACTCAAGACAAACCGCAGTCATGGTTAAGCTTGTTAGGTTGGGTTGAATTTTGTTACAACACAAGCTATCACAGTGGGTTGAAGATGACACCTTTTCAAGCACTCTATGGAAGATTACCCCCCACAATTCCTGGATATACAAAAGGTTCTACTTCGGTTCAAGCCTTAGAAGATCTGTTGTTGGAGCGAGATGAATTGTTGAGAACTTTAAAAACTAATTTACTTCAAGCTCAGCATCGTATGGAACAAAAAGCCAATGCCCATCGACGAGAACTCCAGTTACAGATTGATGATCTTGTTTCGGTCCGCCTTCAACCTCATCAACAAATTTCAGTGGCTAAGCGTGCTTCTCAAAAGTTGGCTAAACGATATTATGGCCCTTTCCGAGTATCAGAACGAATCGGAGCTGTTGCTTATAAGCTGCAATTGCCTGAAGGATGCAAAGTTCACATGGTATTTCACATCTCAGCACTCAAACCTTATGTGGGAAACTCGACTGTTTATGTTGCCTCTTTGCCTCCAGATACCATTGACAATAAGCCTGTCTCTACTCCTATAGCTATACTTGCTGACCGATTCATATTAAAACAAGGAAAAAAGCATTATCAAATTTTGGTTCAGTGGTCTGGCTATGCTCCTGAGAATTCAACTTGGGAAGACCTTGCTGAGTTCTGCAGACTGTACCCAAAGTTTAACCTTGAAGACGAGGTTCATTCTCAAGGGGAGGGGAGTGATACATCCTGGCCCATTAAAGTAAGGGAGCTGGAAGATGGCCCTGTAGTTGAAATGCAGGAAGTGGAGCAAACATTGCAACGGCCAGCTCGTGCTCGCAAAACTCCAGAATATCTCAAGGACTATATCACCTAGGGGAATATTCGGGAGAATTATTTCATGAGGACAGCTATGATTTTTATTATCTTTGTTTTATTATTGCAATTGGTTAGTTACACAAAAAGTGGTAGAATGAAAAGGATTAATGTAAAGTGGAAAGGCGTGAGCAAAACAAGAATATAATACACAAAAGTTTCTTTCTTTCTTATCTCTATTATTTTCTCTCTGTTCTTGTGGAGTTCACACTTGCTCGAAAGGTGGAAACCTCGTGATACTGACAAATATTGATTGGAGGTCGTATCATATTGTATGTCATGTATTGCTCATTTTGCATTCCTTCTTTCATATTAAATGTCATGTTTCAAATTTCTATGACTCAGATTGATGGGAAACTTTATACTCTCATAAAATGGTCATGAAATTATATTCAAAGTAATGTTGAGGAACAGTTTCCATATTTCGGTTTTGTTGTCTTTATGAATTGTGATGACCCATTCAGCATCGTGGCATGTTTTATCATGGTAATTTGAACTTAGTGCATTTCCTTGGTGAAGTCACTGAAAATTCAACAACAAAAGTATGACTTAATACTATTTTTTAGCTCTTAAATTTGGTTTGTGTGTACCTACATAAGAAGAGTATTTAAAGAGGCCGAGTTCACTTGACAGTATGACAGTGATGAGATTGTAATAAGTTCGCTGACCAAGTCTAGTAATTGTGTAGTAGTGCTTCTTAAGGTTATTTAGCAATGCTACAAGGTAATTATTCGTCAAATCTATTGAAAAAATATGAAATAATTTGCTGGGTTTTTTCCTTAAATTTTAGGCTTATCTGTGATTGAATATCGTCTTATGTTATGTACTCAAACATTATAGCGGATATTGTTGTAGATGCAACCCTTTTTTGGCATCATAATCACTGTGACATGCTTACTGATATTGGATACTTTCTAAAGATTTAAGTGTTCATCTTCTAATTCCACCATTAAGAATTAGAAATAGTTTGTGTTTGATGATTAGAGTATGTTAAATTAAATATAAGTGAAGTTAAATAGTATTTAAAAGGAACAATTAAATTTATTCAAATTACATACTTTTATATGTGATGTATATTGTTGCCTATTAAATAAAATATAATTAAAACAATTAATTATAAAAATAATTATTTATCAAATATTTTACATAATAATCAAATGATAAATGGCATGTTTCTTAATCATAATTTTGTTAATACGTATAATACACCACACCTAATTATTTTAGCATTAAATATTAGTACAAATAAATAAATGAAAGAAAATGTCACAGGTAAAATAAAAAAAAATTACTTAATTTTTATGGAATAATGAATATAAATAAATAAATAAATAAGATGTCATAAAGAGACAAACACTCTTAGTCTAATCCTCTTTAAACCCATGCGAATTAGGACAACTAATCCTATGATGGTAGAGTTAAATTTAAATTTAGTCAACTTAATCCAATCCAAGTGGGCTTGCCAAATATGGGATAAATATAATGTCCAAAAAATTAGTATAATCTTACATTTTATCCTACTCCTAAATATAGTCTAAAGTCCTTCGACCCTAATACATGTGATGCATCAAAACCCAACTATCATAGTCCGTTGGAATGAAACTTAAAAAAAAAAAAACCTTTTGACATGCTTTAAAACCTTCATAAAATTTATTTTTGATTGAAATTATCTAAATAATTAAATACAAATTAGATTATTTATTATTTTAAATAAACTTTATTGTAGTTTACTTTAAAAATTTGTTTACATCCATTCCATTTCATTTAATAATTTATATTTATATTTATTTTTTTAAAACTTATAGAGTTTAGGATCATGGAAATAGAAACCATCTAATAAAAAGAAAATAATTAAAAAATTTAAGTTTTATATTAATAAAAAAATTAAAAAATTTCTTTGTTTACAGTAAAATTTTATTGTAAGATGGTTGATTTTAATAAATGGTTAGTATTTTATAAATTAAATGGGGTATTATAGGAAATAAAATTTAAATGGAGTTAAAAAAATTTTAGAATAAAGCTCTACTCCAAAAAAAAAAAAAACTGTCAAAAGTTTACTAAATCCACCCCCAGAATAATCTTAGCCTTGGCGGTTTCAACAAAACCGGTGTTGGTTGCATTAATTCCCGCGTCCAAACACCTGTTGTCATCCACATCTAAAACCCTATTCTCAGCTACACAAACCCCAGAATTCACCATGGGCACCAAAAACAAAAACAAAAACAAAAACAAAAGGAAAAACAGGTCAAAGGATGGCTCAGACAACAACAAAAACAAAAAGATCATCACAGATTCTCGATTTGCGTCCGTACACTCGGACCCCAGGTTCCAGAATGTTCCGAAGCAAAAATCGAAAGTCGCTATTGACTCCCGATTCGACCGCATGTTCACCGACAAAAATTTCGCTTCATCAACGGCGCCGTTCGACAAAAGAGGCAAGCCTAAGAAGAATCTAAAAACGTCGAAAAGCTCTCTGCAACATTATTACCGAATTGAAGAGGAAGATAAAAAAAGCGATGAAGATGAAGAAATTGAAGAAGAAGAGAGAAGAAACGAGACTGATAGCGAAAGTGAGTTGAAAGAAGCTGCTGACGTGTCTTCGGGAAGTGGGACTGAGGAGGAAGATGATGACGACGTGTCGGAGAGCACTACTGATGACGAAGAGGAAGATGTTGATTTTGATGAAGGTCCTGAAGAAGAGGTATAATTTTTTTTTAAATTGATACTGTAGAATCTTCAAATCGAATGTTTTTATTGAAATAGTTTATCTTACTTACCAGGAAGAAGCTATACCAGAAATTGACAACGAAACTCACAGGCTTGCTATTGTTAATATGGACTGGAGACATGTTAAGGTACATCATACATAAACGAGTTAGATAATTATTGTAATATTTGTGTCTTAGGGTCAAGTTTTTGTTGTTGTAACTGTAGGCGGTTGATTTGCTTGTAATATTGAGCTCATTTCTGCCGAAAGATGGACAAATTTTATCTGTGGCAGTCTATCCATCTGAGTTTGGGATTCAGCGAATGAAAGAGGAAGAAGTTCGTGGTCCTGTTGGTCTATTCGATAGTCAAAATGAGAACAGTGACGACGAGGATAATGATGAAATTGATGAGGAGAAATTACGTGCTTATGAGAAAAGTAGACTAAGGTGATTTATTGTAAATTTCTGTTTTTTATGCGTTTTTGTTCAAATTCTTGTTGTGTCAAATTTGTAGTAATAATAATAATAATAATAATAATAATATCAATATTAATAATAATAATAATAATATTAATTTTATTATTATTACTACTTTTAAAATTTTGCTATTTTGTTCAATATCTGAGAATTTGGGTATGCAGATTGAATTATCAATGGAGTATAGTTTTGCTTACTGGAAATGATGCTTGGGGCAGGAAGAGTCTCCTTATCTTGTCCTTGCCTCAAGATATGAAACAAAATAGTGTCTTTGTTATGAAAAGAGTCATCTTAACTCATGGTCGATCCAAATAACTGCTTTAAGCTGCTACATTGCAAATAGATGTTATTTTTTTTATTTGTCCTTTCTATCTTGAAGTATTCATATAATGTACCTGTGATTTACTCTCAGGTACTACTATGCTGTAGTGGAATGTGATTCTAGTGCAACAGCAGATTACCTTTACAGAGCTTGTGATGGTGTTGAGTTTGAAAGATCTTCAAACAAGCTTGATTTGAGATTTATTCCCGACACTATGGAGTTTAAATATCCACCACGAGATGTTGCAACAGAGGTACTTATTTTGTCCTTAAGATTAAAAGGAGCTTATGTGTTATGTCGATATGGAAAGTAGGGTTTTGAATGCTCTGTCTTCAAGGAATAAAAGTATGTAGCATCATAGCAGCAAATACATGTTGCCTGCTTGGCTGAATTTTTCTCATATATCACAACTTGTTTTTGTAGACCTCGGTACTTAGAGGAGATAAAGCTACATTTATAAATTGTTGATTTCCTTGTTTTTGTTCAGGCACCTGCTAATTATGGTGGTCTAGATTTTTTTACAAAAGCATTGCAGCATAGCAATGTTCAACTTTCTTGGGATGATGATGAACCAGATCGTGTAAAGACCTTGAAACGAAAATTTAATGCGGATCAGGTTAGTAGCTTGATCTGGATTCCAACAACTGCTACTTCTGATGATTCTTCTGCTGTGTCTGGTGAAATTTCAGCCTAATGTAATATGAAGTTTATTTCTTTCTGTAATTTGAGGAATGGTAGTTTAACAGTGATAGTTGTTTACACTTTTCCAACTCTTTAGATTTTATTTATGTCCTTATGCTTTTCTTCTATACTGATTCCTGTTTTGTTTTTATATAGGTGGCTGAATTGGAGTTGAAGGAATTTTTGGCTTCTGATGAGAGTGAAACTGATGATGAAGATGATAATATTGCAGACGAGCAATCTGATAAAAAGAGTAAAAAACAAGATAAGTACCGTGCTTTACTTGAATCTGGTGATGGTTCTGATGAAGATGGTGAGGATGATGGCCAGGATATGGAGGTCACTTTCAATACTGGCTTGGAGGATATAAGCAAGCGCATTCTAGAAAAGACGGATAAGAAATCAGAAACAATTTGGGAAGCTTATCTCAGAAAAAGACGTGAGAAGAAGAAGGCTAGGAAAAATAAATCAAAGTACTCATCAGAAGATGAGGCTAGCAATACAGATCGTGAAGCAATTGAAGAACCAGATGATTTCTTTGTTGAGGAGCCTAAAGGTAAAAAGGGTGAGGAGGCTGGGGGTAATCATAGAAGAGAAGAAAAGGAACGGCAAGATACAGATAAGGAAGCAACTGCAAGCACGGCAGAGCTTGAGTTATTACTTGCTGATGACAAGGGTGCAGAGAATGGTCTTAAAGGATACAACATGAAACCTAAGAAGCGCAAAGGGAAAAAGGGAAAAGAAGTTCCAGATGAGGATAAAATACCCACTGCTGATTATGATGATCCTCGGTTTTCTGCTCTGTTTACTTCTCCTCTTTTTGCCTTAGATCCCACTGATCCACAGTTCAAAAGGTATGAAATACTATAGGGCATAAACCAATTTATTTCTTTCCAGGGCAGGATTTACATTGATTGTCACTCGAGCAGTATGTGTATTAACCGAGTGACCTCTTGTGTTTGATGATGCTGTTCGTTCAATCTATCATTTCCCTTATGAATTAATTAGCCTATTACAATTCTTTAAAAGATCCTGAAGTTTTTCTATGATGAATGCCTGCTTAGTTCATAAATAGGATTGTAGTATTGGGTGCTGAAGATCTGAGTTTGGTATTGCAGGAGTGCAGCCTATGCTCGGCAGATAGCACAGAAGAAGCAGAAGGGCGACCAGCGAGAGCAGGTGATCAGAGAGTCTACTAAGATACCAACAAATGCTCAAATGCCATCCGATGACCCTGACAGGCACAGACACATGAAGTCTGATGTGTCATCCTTGAAGAGAGAGAACCATGAGGTTTCTTTATTAGTTAAATCACTCAAGATGAAATCCAAGCAAATTCAGCTGCCCTCCGAGCCAAAAAAAGATGAGGGAATTCAATCTAAAGAAGTTGAGGAGAATAATGGCCTTTCAAACCTGGTTCAATCTTTAAAGAAGACCAAAAAACTAAAAAAATGAAATGGAAGAGAAGATAGCAGTTTTTTTCCCCCTACCTGAGATGTAATCTTGTCTATGCGAGAATTGAGACGTTGGGAGTCTTAGGTACACCGTGGGCTGAGATAATTGCTATCTGCGTAATTAAGTTGAACTTCCATAATTAAAGGGTGCAGTTATTTCATTAGTGTTGATTGGTAATGTAAAAGTCATTTCATAGGTTGCGAATCAAATGCCTTCACTCCTGCCGGCCACCTTTGCCTTACTGCTTTGCTAGTTTAGAGTCGACACTGTTTTCATCGAGTTATTCATATTGTAGGGCTAAGTGTAAGATCTGTATTTGTTTTGATCATCTTAATTGATTCCAAGTCATGTTGCCCAATTCCAAATTCATTAAGATAGTTGAACTAGTCCGTCAGTTGTGCCTGTGCGCGGCAAATCAAAATTTTCAATTAATATTTCAAGTTCTGAATCTTCTAGACATGATTAGAGTCTATCACCGACCCTAAGGCCAAGGGACAATACGTTGGGTGAACTTGAGATGTGATTTGAGGTGCAACAGTTGTACGGTGCATGTGACTGAGGGGCGACAATTCTACGGTACCGGTAGAATATTGTTAGTGGTAACAATGTTTTCGTTATATGGTAATATTTAATTTTTTCCCCATTGTTTATATTACATAACTGGCGGATTGCACCGTAGCAAGACCTGTAAAGAACTAGCTACTGCCAATTCTTATATATTTTTTAATTGAAAAATGATAAAGAGCTCACCACTGACCCCCATTTCGGGTTCTTCCTCTTCTATCCTCAGTACTAGAGATGAACGAATTCTATACGCCTATCGATCGAAGAATTTTCTCTCTGTTGTTAAGAGTCGGAATTTCATCAACGCAGAGCGAGCAACTGTCATTATTCAAACTCTTAAGTCTAAGCGTATATACTAAAATTTTTGAAATTTTAATTTACTCACGTGTGAAAATAAGGTAGGATTAGAATCTCGACCATTAATCTAATTTCAAATTTAATTTAGCAATGTCGGTCTGTTTCTTTTTTTGCCCTTTTTCGCACCTTGGAAAACGATAAATTTCCATTTATCGAGATATCAGACATTTGTTTAGGCACCCAATCAAAAGGACAATGCATCATTTGCATCGAATTGCCAGGAGAATGGAGCTTCATAATGAAAGCCCCAAAGAAATTGCCAAAATTGAAATATAATGGACAGCTAAATTCTTACAACTCCCAAAATTCCAGCTAAGTAATGTAACTAATAATTCCATAATACTGGTCTCTGTCCATAGGATAGATATATTTACAGCCACTCCAAAATAATGCTACCAACACCCGAAAGATGGAAGCCAAAATGTTACCAATTTGTCGTGCCATTTTTCCTGGAATAAATGACCATAAACACATGATACAGGGTTGAAATAAACCCTAAGAATGAACAAAGAATGGTCAGAAAATGGCAAAAGATGCAATCAGAGTCATCACAAGAAGTGCACAAGTTAGAGGGTGCAGCTTAAGCGAATGACTCCCAATAGGTGGTGCAGACGCGGGAGAGATACCACCAGCCGTGGCTTCTGGGTTGAGAGCAGTTGCTGGGGGAACTGAAGATTTTGGTGGTATTGGAAGAGCACTGGAGTTGTTAACACCATAACCTGAAAAAATAGATCTTAAGTTTAAGAGCATGGAAGCTCAAGAGCACAGACCGGTTCTAAATGGAAGTATTATACTCACAGTCAGATGCCTTCCAACCCAATACATTCTTCTCCCGATCAAAGACTATATTGTAACCAGTCATGAAGTTTTCTGGATTGAAGGCAAAAAAATCAGTATAAGCAATCATACACACTGCACAAACAAATATATTTAATATGGTCGCAAGTTACAAAAGGTTTCAAGGCCAAGAGAAATATCAAACAGAATTGAAAAGGCACAAATTCTTTCTTGAAAAAAACTGGATTCTTAAGGTTCTACAGATTAAAACTCTTTGTTCTAATATCATCATTCTTCGAATAAACTTTTCTAAAAGTTCTCACAGAGAAACCATATTGCTTGATAACGTCCAGAAACAAATATAAACAATAAAAACTTCTGCATATTGGATATATCTTTGCATACAACCTCCTTGGACCTATTTATCATAAGCAATTCCTTTGCAATTACACAATATAACAGTTTAGTTAGTCTGTCCAAAGGTGCATGAATTGGACTATTTTTAATTGGAAAATGGCAGCAGCAACTCAAGGGGAGAGAATATCATTAATATGAAAAGAAATTTTGCAATAAGCTAACATCATTTTGCAATGGAAATGGCAGCAGAACCTCAAGGGGAGATCAAATTATCAGTATGAATAGCAATTATGAAATAGGCTAATATTATTTGCAATGGGATACTCACGTCCAATGATATTCACATTATCGCTTTTGACGACACCCAGACAATATAAATATAAACCCTGGGGAACATGAGAAAATTTCAGTACTGATTTCAGGAGCAGGAGTTAAAAATCATAGCAATAAAAGTTAGCCCTTACCTTAGGTTCCGAAGAAACTATTACAATTGGATCATTGACAAAAAATGGGCCACCGCCTTTCATTGTGAGATTCACAACAGGATACTCGAAGTTGGTTTGATTTGGACTGCACGGAAAGAAAGTGTCAGTGCTTGATTTTACAAAGGAAAAGGTAACACAACTAAAGCCTGTAAGTGAAGAAATGACCTCAATACATAACAATATTCAAAAGGGAGATCGGAAGTAGATGTTTCTCTTTTTTCCTTGGCCAGTGAGTTGAACTGCCAGAACACATAAGTCACTCATAAGTAAAGGAAACCTTATTTAATAGATTAAAATAAATAGCTTAAAGTACTTACAGTCTCAGAAATTTGAGTATATGCAGGGTTGTTCAAGTATGTAAATGAGGTACCGGAGTCAAAAATTGCACTAAACTCAAAATTAGCGGCATTACCCCCAACACTAACTTGAGTGATGGTGATATTGTAAGTTGGACTGTTAAGAAGTTTTAAAACACAAAGATCAGTAAAGCAACAAGAATGTTCGATGACAAGTATAGTCGACAAAATCATAAGAACATTGGAAAGTGACCACTTACTGTGTTTGCCTGAGGGAAAACGGTGTTTCTCCTTGGCCTGGGCTTCCTTTATCTCCAAAGCTGATTCTCCCAGTGCCATCAGATCCGAAACACATGGAAAAGGAATTTGGAATTAGCCCTTGATTTGCTAATATGCTGGGAACTGAAGTCTTGTCCATCCCAAGCCCAAATAGACCATTAGGAGCTGCACCATCCAAGAATGAACCAGTCTGAACCCGACCACAGCTGCAAAAGATCAGAGAAGCTGAATAACAAGTGCTATAAATAATAATTGAAGTTAACAAATTTGTCAATTGGGGTGAAAAATATGTAATCAGTAGCTTATTTAAAACCTCAAGAAGATTTATGATAAAATCCCAAAACCCTCCCGAGGTAACCATACTGAGAGGAGTTTTCGGTCCATGGACTATTTTACTCCAGTTTCAAAAGTAAAAATTGCAAGGAAAACACCCATTTTACATTAACTATCAACTGTGAAATTTTTGCACCAAAACCACATGAAGATTTCAGCACAGAATTACCAACCCGAAAGAAATCCGAGAATCAACCGATTTACTTTGCTTTTCATCTGTGGCTAAGTGCAACACATCCTCTACCAAGAACCCAGTTGACATAGTGCCATCAGAAAGATAACGAACTTGATAAGGACAGTTGCTACCAGCTGAAGGGCATTGCTTTTGTAGTTCACACAACGTGCTGTTACAAGGAACCTTTGAACTTGTTGATGATGTATTAGGACTGTAGATGTTAAAATCAATCACCTGTATTACAAGATAATACAGAAGAGTGAAGAAATTCTGTCATAGGTTTACATTTTGTAATATAATAGAAGACCAAGAGGGAGTGTTCGACAAACTACAGCCAGGCTGTTGATAAATAAAAAGCAATGCAACCTAAAAGGTGAATCTGTAGAACATCTTGCTTTTCAAGCTATCCATGTGGTCTGTTGAAATTAATAGTTTAAATAGAAAGGATATGGAAACTGTGGTGATGATTAGAATGCTCAATGCTAATCCTGCAGGCGTGCAAAGTTTCAAAATTTCAGCACAAACTCTTGGCATTCAATTATGTGATACCTGTTTTTCAAAAATTCCCTTCTGTATATGTCCGATGCAAAACTTTCCCAAAATGAACAAAAATCTCAGAAATTTATCTTTCAAATATAAGTCTGCCAAACAAGCCATTTACAATCATTAACTCACAATAGAACTCAAAGTAAATTAATATCACACCTGTCCGGATGATGAGTTCAAGCCATGCACACAACTAACACAGTCGCATGGCAACCAGAAGAGGTCACTGCCAGTGTCAAGTGCCACTATAAATGATAAAGCTGGTTGTCCCACCGAAACATTGGCATAATGTAAGCTGAAATGTCAAGAAAAAAAATAAAGAAAACATTAATCCATATCGCTGTCATTTGAAAACCATAGCAGGCACCCATTTGGTTGTTGATGATATCGTAGTACTAAAAGAATACAAAGAAATTGAAAGTTTTGACATTTTGAATACCATTTCTACCCCTAAATACATAAGCTGTTGAAATAAGCAGGAAAATTACTAGAAAATATTTCTAAAATATAAAATCAAATAAAAATTAAAATAAATCCACAAAAGGAAAGATTTCCAGTATTTAAAAAAAAAAAAAACCCATAAACATGAAACCTCAGTACCATGCATAAGAATTACAGTTCCACAGCTTGAAAAAGTAATCTAATTGCATCAAACAATATGATTCAGCAAATGAATAACACTGATCAATGTTGTAAAAATTAATTTTGTAACAATATCAATGAAAATGCAAATGATCGATCCCTTTACGCGCGTCAAAAAGTATTAGGAAAACTCATTTCACATTAAATTTTATGCAAACGAGAAGAAATCGTACCAGAACTTCCAAATTAATAACAAATTGATACTAACCGCATTGATCGGATATATATAAAGACTACAACGATAATTAAATAATTTTGCTCAATGAAAATTAATACTAGATAGGTTTAAGCATGAGCTGTTATTAGATGATTTTAAGTTAACCTTCCTCCTGTTTCAGAAAAAATCGTTAAAAAAAAAAAAAGATTGTCAGCAAACAAACAAAGAATATATTGAAAGCTTTGATCACCTCTGCGGTTCTCTACCAACAGACCAAAATTACAATTCGTACAGTTCAAGTAAGAGAGGAAGTAAATATATATATATATATATATCAGAGGATAGGCTGAGGCAAGTGAAGAGATTACGTACAATCCCAAAGAATTGAGTCGATAAGTATCGTTGCCGGCGCTAAAAGTTAACGGCGTTTTATCATTCCCCTGCGCAGCAAGCCCCCGCCCTCGTAGTCGGAAATAACGGTCACGGTGGGCCAGAGCAGAATAGTACGCGAAACTTCCTTTCTTCGGTAAGTCATCAACGGCTAGAATTCCCTTAACCGGATCCGAATAACGATGGTGGAAATCAAAACCGAACGTACCGAACCCGAAACAGCACCCAGCACAACAGCTTAACAATATCAATAAGACACAAACAGGAGAATTACGATAACTAGAAGCCATTGCTTGAAAAAACAGAAACAAAAATTATGAATGAAGCCTTTGTTTTCTTCTTATTTTGAGAGAGAGAAGAGAAGCCAAATGAGAAGGATTTTAAAGAGACTTGTCGTTTTTGATTTGTCGCTCACTTTACCTTCCCAGGGTGGCTGTGTTGAGGGCGAAAGTCAAAATCTCTCTCGATGACTATCTCCACTGTGAAACGATGACCGCGGTTGTTTGGGTGAGACCCAGCGACGTGGGTCCTGAGAGTTTAAATTTTTAAATTGATTTTGCATTTGCTTTTTATTCCTTTTTCCCTTTTTTTTTTTCTGGTTGGCCCTTCTTTTTCTATAATTTTGCCCATTTTTCTTTCTTTCTTTCAATTTTAGTTTTTCTCTACGTAATGTGAATATTTTCATATAGAAAATAACAAATAAATACTTTTAAAGAGTACTAAAATAAATCTACCAACACTTCTTTCCATCCTCAATACTTTTTTTTTTTATAAATAGTAAAAAAATAATTTAATCTCCAATTAGTAGTGTGAATTTGTCAATGACTTTATTCATTTGAGAACTACATGATTAGTTGAATAAAATGATCATACGATCTTCGTTATTTATTTTTTCAAAAGTCTTTGTGATTGTAGTAATAATATAATAATTTTAGTTGTTGATACTAGAAAAGTCAATGAATTTAATTAACAACTTTTTTTTTTATTTAGCCTGCAAGTTAGCGTAACGTCTTAGTTTGTAGCTTTAGAATCTTAAAGAAATATCTTATTTTAATTAACAAATTTATTTCAATACTTTAATATAAAAAGTAATCTTTGAATACAGAATTAGTTTTATGATTAACAAATTTATCGAGTTACTTCAATAAAAAAATAATATCTTATATAAAATTAGTTTATTACTAAATCGATCAAGTCATATATATGTTTAAATAATACAATGTAAAGAGACGAGATTAATGACTATACAATAAATAAGCTTGAATTTTTTATTTTATTTATGATAGAATATAGATATATATATACACTAAATATATTTCGGAATAATATTGAGGCGAAGACTAACTTAAATGGTAATAGCATATCCTATGTTCTAGACTTCTACTAGTCTTTTAAAAGCTAGGAAATGAAATCCATGATTCTCTTTGATTCTTAAATAGGGGGAAAAAAAATCCGGAATAACAAACAACATAAGTATTAAGCAAAATGTAACAAAACAAGAGCTCGGGGGACATAAATGAATTTGTAAGAGAAGGCGTTGGGAGGTTGTAGGCTTGGAAAGTAAACGGCGCACATCCGGACATATCCAAGTCCATTATTGGCTGTGCTAGACTGTTAGCTGGAGAAACAGATATTTGCGCAGATGCTAGAGATGACACGTTTCGATCATCGCACGGTGCAACGTAATCATACAATGGGGAGTAGATGGAGGGCCTACATCCCGAACACCGACTTAGGGGTTAGGATCGGACTTTATCAGGTGTAAAAAACAACATGAAGCGGGTCAATCAATCAATCAATCAATCCAAAGGGGGAGCCATTTTCTTGTCTACAACGAGAAGCACGCACGCCATACAACATCAGATTAACGTGGTACTGCCGTGTCAGTGCGACTGTTTGAGTTTGTCGACACGTAACCACAAGGCGCGTGCGTGCGCGCGCAATGCTCGGTACCGCGTGAGGGTCGGGGACGATGTTAGGAGTCGTCGTTTGACGGATGAATTTTTGAATGCTTTAATCCGAGAATAACGCTGCAGGGAATTTTGGCTTTCAGGCATGAACGCATGCATTTTTGTATCAACACACAGAATTCACGCTTGGACTGTTGAATCACTACAGATTCGTAATGTCATGTCGTTCTCTGGCTTTTGGGCACAAGTTGCGTCTTCAAACTTCCATCCGACTAATACGGTCTGATACCGACCGCACCAAATTATTCCAATTGTGCGGAATATGATAATTTTAAGATCATATCATAATCTCTCTTTTTTTTTTCTTTTTTCTTTTTTTTTTCCACACAACTAAACATTATCACATTATATAAAGATGATAAAGATGAAGGACTTAGTTATAGTATAACTGTGATATCATATCATACTATAATTACACCTAGTCATTAGATCTAACTACTTAACCATTGAATTTTTCATCATAACTGAATCCAACGGCTAGGTGCAATTGTAGTACTATAATTGTACCATAATTAAACCCAAAGATTAGATAATGACATAGGTCTTGAGTTTTGTGAATGGAAATAAATTGGTCCACGAAGGCAAATCCTTGTGATTAATTTTATACGAAGATGTCAGGTTGTTAGCTCCATAAAATTAAGAAAGCGAAAGTTAGGTCGGTGATACAGTTATTATCTTGACAGAGTAAACAGAAATAAAAAGCAATGCTGTATTTATTATGCTCACGTAATGGGATGACTGCTTGAGACGTCGTGAAAAAGTCAAAAGTATTTGCAAGTTCGAAAGGAAGGGAAAAAAAGGGGTCAAAAGTCTTTGCCATTAGTGTTACTTCTAGAAAGAAGTATTTGGTCAAGTTTCCTCAATGCAACTGGATTGAATGAAGACTAGCCAATCAGAGTCCCAGCCCAGAAACGACCGGCGACCAATATTCGGCCGGATACATAACAACCAATCAATTTGAAGTCCACTAATGTTTTTTAAAAAGAGAGAGAACCACCAAAGCAGTTGCGTGAGCTAAATTAATGGTTTCAAGAAGCCTGGAACATCGTTCTGTCATGTTTGTGTGAACATTTGGAATACAATAATGTACGGATTCTCCCATCATCTGCTTGCTTATATAAATTACTGTAACAGCAAAAATATGAACAATATGAATGAGGCAAAGGATCGAAATTTAAAGGAATACAAAATCCCCTAACCATGGCACTGATACTGAACTATGACCTAAAATTACTTTTTATCGATGTAAGGTGAATGAAAATCACCGAAAAATTACTACCATTGTGAGTAGCTGCAGACTGCAGAAATGAATGATCATGGAACAGCTACAGTAATATAAACAATATGACAAGACATCTTAAGTGAAACAGAAGAGATGTATATCTATGGTAAGACAAGGATGCAACTGAACCCTGAGAATGATCTCTGGTCTCTTTTTTTGCATCTGCAATGGAGTTGTTACCTAATCCAGCAGCAACAGCAGGAGGCACAGATCTATTGTGTGGTTTTACTGGAAAAGTATAAGAATCCTCAATGTCATAACCTGAATAAAAGGAATAAATGCATGGTTCATATGATAGAAGTGTGGAAAAGTTAATTTTGTGAATGAAAAGTAGTACGTACAGTTAAACTTCTCCCAGCCCAAGACTAGTCTCTCTCGATCAAATACCACACGGTAGCCAGTCATAAAGTTTTCTGCGTAGAAATCAGTAATTTCCATATAAATAAAATATCCCGCGAATAAATAAATCCATCCTACTAAAGAATTGGATTGTTTTCTTCCAATAAGGACAGTAATAATTTTGGTCATAACCAACAAAAACACTTAATTTACATGAGTTCAATAGCAGTAACAGTTTACATAGAAGAATTAACAAAAATCAATTGACAAAAGGATTATACTCGAGATTATTTCAAGGTCGTCTGTGCTGTGCACGTGCAACAATTATAATAAAATATGGTGCACCCAATCAGTCATAAATCTTCATATCAACAGAACACACTAGGGTCACATCAATTGTACTCAGTACCATGCACTTGACTACTCATACCAAATGCAATTTACATGACTTACGCCCAATTATATTCAGTTCCATGCTCTTGACGACAGCCAGACAATACACAAGTTCACCCTGCTTTAAAAATGAAAAAAAAAAATGGTTGTTGGGTATAAGCTTCAGGTATATTATAAAATCAGAAAAACTAAGCACAGAAGCAAAAGTACAAAGACTAGAAATAAAAAACTACTTGAGTGGATATGACAATTATTGGATTGTAGACAGTGAAATGGCTTCCACCTTTCATCCTTAAGCTCATACTAGGTATCAAGCTGGCATTTGCATCAGGGCTGTTCATCATAAAGAAATCTATTACAGCCAACATAGAGAGAAGCTTGAAACAATAATAAGAATAGACATATTACATAATACAACCTCATATCATAACAATATTCAAAAGGAATCCTTGAATCATGCTGGCGCCGTTTATCTTGTACCTGTGAATGGAACTGCAGAAAAAGTATAAACAGCTAAGTTCCAGCACTGGATATAAAAAGAAAGAAAACAAGATCAAAGGGCTTACATTCTCTAAGAGCCTTGTGTAAGTTGGCTCAACCATATATGTAAAAGAGGTCCCAGAATCAAAAAGAGCAGTAATATCCACATCAATCAAAGTTGTGCCCACTCGAATTTGAGTTACAGTAATGTTGTAGGATGGGCTGCAACACATTTTTTCAAACTAACTTGAAGATAAACTTGATAAAACCTTCCATGGCAGATAAATATCAGTCTAAATTCATAGGCAAACAGCATCAAGCAGATGAGAAATTACCACTTACTGTGATGGGTTTACATTAAACGAGGTCTCCTGCTGGTAGGGACTACCCTTGTCTCCAAAACTGATTCTTCCAATACCATCATTTCCAAAACACATGGAGAAAGAATCTGCTGTTAGACCGTCCTTGGATAATATACTAGGAACTGATATTGTCTCCATACCGAGCCCAAACAACCCATTTGGAGCTGCAATGTCCAAAAAGGAACCACTTTGAACCTGTCCACAGCTGTATATTTCATATTGCATTATCATCTCAACCTGGACAAGTATTTGAACAAAATGGACAGGAGGTCCCTGGAAAATGCTTTTAAGGAAACAAAATAGTAAAATAACTGACCCGAATGTCACATATGCCTCAACAGATTCGTGATTTTTATCTTCTCTCGTTAAGTGAAGAACATCTTCAACCAAAATTCCAGAAGTAGAAGTTTGAGCTGAGACATAAGAAACAGAGTAAGGGCAATTGCTAAATGTTCCCGGACATCGATTACGGTGAGCACACAAAAGGTTGTTGCAGGTGACTTTTTTGCTTGTTGATGACACTTCAGGATTGTATATACTAAGCTCAAAATCCTGCCACAGTAGAATTATACACATTTGAAAATCAATGAAGGGTTATAATAGCCTGCTATCTGATGCCTAATCATATGCATGGCATAGTTGAAAATCAATGAAGGGCATTAAACTATCACTACTATCTGATGCTTACACATATGCATAGCATTCTAACATCCTAAACCAAAGAACAAGATGTACGTGCAGAAGAACAAGGTACAAGAAAGCATTTGTCGATGGTTGTTTTCACTCATCAATACTTATTTCGCAAGAATTATAATTATGATCAGATAATTATAGACATAAGGCACAAGCTAATACCCAGGGCATGTATATAACTGTTGATGGAGATGAGAAACCTCAGCCACTAAACACCAAACCTTGCCCACTATTTAAATAATAAAAAAATGAAACATGAAAGTGAATTGAAAGCACAACAACTACAGTGTCTAGTGAACACCCATTTTGACTTGGTAGACATTGTTAATCAACAACCACCCACCCATTTATATTTGATAGCTAATGATTTCATTCTGAAATGTATACCAATCACAACATCAGCACCCAATCCCAAACAAATCCTTAATAAGCTTTGGTGATTCAGTTACTAGTTTGCTCTTCATAAAACTATCCCAATCTCAAATATTCCCCAGGGTGACCAAGTTACTAGTCCGGTCTTCTTCATAAAACTTCAGCATTCTTGAAAGTACATTTAGCACCAACATACTTAATAGATCAAACTATTTTTTTTCTCAATTTTCTACTATTTAGCTAAAATGAACAAAAGTGCTTTCAGAGATTATTATTTAAAAAAAAAAATGCACTCCAGAGATTTCTTGTTCTTTTTGGAGAAGCGCTGGATAGGTACTCGAACACTTAAAATCTTTTCAAAAAATCACTTCATAGGGCTTTCTTCATCGCACTTTTCTGGGAAGCACTTTCAACAATGCACCTTAAACATGTTAGCACAAAATGGGCAAAAGGGAATCCTTTGCTATCAAATAAAAGCTTACAAGGGAATATATATATATATGGTAAGAATAAAACATACAGAAGCATAAGCAGAGCCCTGAGTAGGCGCACATTTGCTACATTCACACGGCA
This sequence comes from Citrus x clementina, assembly GCF_000493195.1. Lineage (NCBI taxonomy): Eukaryota > Viridiplantae > Streptophyta > Magnoliopsida > Sapindales > Rutaceae > Citrus > Citrus x clementina. Next base: position 587,853 of record NW_006262075.1, on the reverse strand, counting down.
CCCAAAACAAATCACTTCCCGTATCAAGCGCCACCATAAACTTCATTCCCGGCGTCCCCAATTGCACCGTCGTATAATGCAAACTGCAAAATTATAAAAAATGAAAAATAAAAAACCCCCCACCACATCAAGAATTCAAAAGAACCAAAAAATAACAAGAAAATCAAACAGTGGCATCAACCGTAAATATTTGGTAAAAAAAAAGAAGTGACGTACAATCCTAACGAGCTTATTCGTACAGTCGAATTGCCGTCGGAGAATATGAGCGGGGAATTGGTATCAGTATCGGACAGGTGGCGGCCGCGTAGGATTTGATCGCGGTGTGCCAAAAGGGCGTAGTAGTCGAAACTTCCTTTGTCTGGCCAATCGCTATGAGATAATTTGCCGCTGGAAATCGACCAGTTCTTGACTTGATCGGAGTATCGGTGGTGCATTTCGAAGCTAAAGATTCGGCCGCCGTCGCAGGACGATGGGCCAATGACGGCCCAGATTGGGACTAAAAAGAAAAAGAATTTCAGGAAACAAGGCATTTTATCTAATTATTGTTGCGTTAATTTTAAAAAATAAAATTGAGACTTGATGGAGCCCCGAATCTTTGATTTTGTTTTCAGATTTGGTGGTTTCTGTTAGAGTGACTGTAGATGCATGTGGAAAAGTGGGCCCGGCTTTTGACAGTTTATAGAGGTGGTTGAAAGGGCGGGATTTCTTTCGGTTTATTTTTGACCCTGAGACTGAGATTGTTGATTTGTTGTTTCGTTTCAGTCTTATCGTTTCCCCATCCCACGTTAAAAAAAAATGATGCCGATTTTTTTATAAAAAAAAGGAAAATTATCATTTGTATACCCTATATTTGCTCTGTTATCAAAAATACTACAACACTTTGAGGGTGTATCAATCGTGCACCCTTAGTTGACAAAATGTATCAGCCGACCACCAAACCGTTAGTTGCCGTTTGAAAGTTAACGGAAGTACAGTGAATTGACGATTTTACCCTTAAAAATTATCATTTGTATACCCTTAAATTCTCTTTTTATCACTTGTATACCCTTAAATTATCACTTGTATCATATGAAAAGACCAAATTACCCTTCTGATGTCATCATACTTAAACGGCAACTAACGGTTTGGTGGTCGGCTGATACATTTTGTCAACTTAGGGTGGACGATTGATACACCCTCAAAGTGTTGTAGTATTTTTGATAATGGAGTAAACTAAGGGTATACAAATGATAATTTTCCTAAAAAAAAATTTCCCCTTTTTTTTTTTTTGGGTAGGTAGCTAACAAAGAAGTGTTCTTTAAAATAATGGTATAAGTCTGTCTGGTCCTTCAGGTTTTCACAAAATTATTTGAGAAAAAAACTTGTAAAAATCTTAAGTTGAGTTGGCCTAGCACCTTCCTTTTATTTCATATCATGTCCAGTGAAGAAGGATTCAAATCTTTTATGATTGTGGAAGTAATGATAATTCTTTTGAAGGCACTCAAATCATATGTATATATATGATTTATGAACGTTTCTAACAAAAACTCCTGACAAAAGTAAAGTCTGAAATTTTGGTTTGAGAATTGAGATCATCTTAAATTTCATTAAAATCGAAGATTAGACAATGAGTTAAGGCATAACTCCAGTGGCGATATTTTTTAAGGCTTCGGTCCTAGTCAGGAAGCTTTCAATAGGGTTGTGTGTAAAGTTGAGAATAATAAATAAAATAAATTTTAATAAATTTGTACATAAGGGGAAATCATCGAAACTCTGCCCGATTCCAACTTCAACCTGAACCCTTATCAGTAGAATTTTGATGTTCAATAATCAAATACTGGAAGTCAAAATCAACCAACAGAATAATTAAAGAAAAAAGAGATCCACTCGTAGAAATTTGAGGATTCCACAACTAACAGACTTACATATTACAAGAAAATATTATGTACAAATTACAACATCCGGAGTGCGATAATCTACTAATATTCACAAAATTGGAAAAACGAAAACGAAAAAGACGACCGACAATCACTCAAATTAGTGAAACCCAACAAAGTTGACACTAATTATTTATGGCTACAAAAATTTATGACCCCAGAAATGGTACTGCTGCAGGGAAAAAAAAATCTCATAATGCAGATGAGTTAATGCCTTGATGCTACCAATTAATTATTGAAACGGACTCACATTGGAGAGGCAGACGTGATCCCAAATTTATCAGAAAGCTTGGTTCTTGAAAATGGCGAAAGAAGCTCCATTTGATGAAGAAACTGCACGTCGTGAATCAATGGATTATCAGTTCTTCCCGGCGGAGATCCAGGGTAACATGAAGGATTGCACCCATTGCATAAAATTGGTTCCTTTCCGTCAACTGGCTGCAGGACACGACACGGTCGAGTCGTGTAGAAGAATATTAGAAGAAGAATCCATGTGAAATTGTGATGTGAAAAAAAAAATAATAAAAAAAATACAGAACTTTGGTTATTGGTGATGTAAAAGAAAGTCTTCACCTTTTCAGTAATAATGTTCAAGCCTCCACTTTTTCCATCATCATTTGCTTGGTTGTTGTTATCAAAACTGTGTTTGCTGCATCTGGGTGGCTTCAGAAACTCAGGTACGGCGGCTGCCGGCCGGCGAGGCTTAGGGCAGAGAGGCTGCTCATTGCCTCCATGTTTAAGCTTGTTCGGCTCTGTACTTGAATCGGTGAGATTGCTTTTAACAGGAAAACGACGCATTTTTTCCCTTGAAGAAAATAAGCAGCAAAACCAAACAATACAAAGACACAGGTGGAGAACAAAACACAATGTCTTTGCTTTGTATGTGATTGAGAGAGAGAGAGAGACTGGCAATTCCACTATTTCTTGACAAAACCTGTTGGGTAATTCGAAGATTGTCCGAAAGATAAAAGAGAGAGAGTTATAAGTGAGAAATTACTGTGGCAGTGATGCCATTCGCCATTCGCCATAAGCCATAAGCCAAAGCACTTTCTTGGCTCTGAGTTGTTCTAGGATTTGGTCTTGACTCGTTGGCTTTTGATCTCCTAATTCCTCTCTAATTCCCATCTTTGCCTAAAATTCATTTCGTCCAAGTGAGTTCCACTTTTCATCTTTTTATATTTCTTTCTTGTATTACACAATCAACACCAACATTTTGTGTCCTCTTATATACACACAAACACGTATTACTATACAATTAAAAACTGGTGCACGTTCTTTACGAGAGAGAACCAAATTATCTCTTTCTGTATATCAGTGACAAACACGAGACAACTAACCCAAAATTGCATGAGCCACCCTCACGTTTGCAGCATGGATGCTTTGCAATTGTTCGGGTTTCTTGACAGCTGCCTTAATAATAATTAAGAAAATGCATAAAAGTTAATAACTAGCATCACACAATATGTACTGTTGATTTTTTATGCCTTTCTTCTTTTACAAGAGAAAGAATGCCCCAGCTCACATTTTTGGCAAGCACTACTACGCCCCATTTCTAATAAGGCATATGTATGTATTGTCGCAGCAAGTGTTGAAAACTTCGAATATCACCCAATAATATAGACCAGCATAACTGCTTTTGAACGTCCATATATGTATATGCTATATAAAGCTGGCAATATGCAATAATGAATCATACACAAAATACAGCTTTTAAGAGCTGGCACTGTACAAGCAATAAAAAAGTGCTTCTTGAACAGACGGTCAAATGAGGGTGAATGCTCAAAACCTGAAATCATGGAGAACTATCCGTGGAACAAGATGTGATCACATTATATACATGGCATGCCCAAAAAAATCATCAGAGTTCAGCACATGCACATCCCTAGTGTAATTGTAGGAAAGAAAGTAAAAAACGCTACCCAGTCAAGCTTTTGAAATATAGAACATAAGAACAGTTACACTTAATGTGACTAGATTCCATCCAACTACTAGGATGACATCAAAATATACCAAACATACATTTATCACAAGAATTTACCAACTTTACACAACTGTAAACAATAAATACACAAAATAATATAAAGGAATATAAAACGCAACACACCCCCCCAAAAAAAAAACAGGGAAAAAAATGGCAGGAATATGAACATAACACTGACATAATCAGTTATGCAATTTCAGATGATGCTCCATGTCCAATCAAAAAAATCTGAACACCCTATTTATCAGTTTATTGAATGACAAATGGTTCGGAAAGTTGGGAAAGATTAAATAAAGAGATATTCAAACATACAGCCTTGTTGCACAATCAATTTAGTATTAGAGGGAGAAAATCAGATACCAAACAAAAAACTAATTGATTGCTACCAGAAGCCTATAAAAAAATAAATAACTAAATCAATAAAAAATCAGACAATCAATTTGCCGCATCAGTTCCTACACTTCAAAGGCTACCACCTCATAAATTATAAAAGAAGCCTTTTGCTTTAGTTGTTTCAGCCAATGCTCGACAATGACCTGATTATCCCTCTATATATTTATAATGCAATTTAAACCAAGTGTATCATTCAACTACTGTAACAATACTGCATTCTTTTCAGTAAGCAAGCAGGCAGTAGATATCAATTCAAATAAAGATTGGTCTTGAACTGCAAAACTAGCAAAAATTCAAACTGAAATCAACCAATTAAAATTCTTTTGATATGCAAAGACAAGCAAGTGAGAAAGGAGTGAAAATATTATACACCCATGTCCTGTTACAAACAGATTCTTTTATATTACTCACAGAGTACTGCACAAGTTAAACTAATTGGTGAACAATGTATGCCCCAAATCAAAAATGATGTGTATCCCAGTCAAATCTGGGTTGCGAATGAACCTCATAATCAATGGGCCCGTCTACAATGCTATCAACAGTTTGTATGCCTTCCAGAAGAGTTGGATGAAAACTATCATGATCAGAAGGCAATAGTTTGTATAATACTAACAATCCAAGTGTAAATATGGCTTGCAGCTTTGTGGAATCTCCCTGGACTGAAAAGAATAACAGCATCGAAAGGAGGAATAAATCAACACAGAACCGCATTATACCCAGCACAGTATCCATCAACCTCCCGTCATTTCCAGCAGGAAAACCCCTGACTCTATACACAAACAGAAAATTGTATTTATCAACCACATACCTATACCCAAAATAGACTGCACCAACTGGGACCACAAGCGGAGCAAATGATGAATATATCAACGTCAGAGCAAATATTGTCAAATTAAATGCGTAATATTGTGCAAAATCAAATGTCTGCTTGGGTATTGGAGAGGGTCTGCTAATTGGATATTCAGAAAGAGCCTGTCCCTGATGCTCAATTGCATTCATTGTGGGAGAGTCAAACATACTTTGACTAATTAGAGGTTGCTGAAGACTGTCAGTGTTCTGATTTTCTAGTGGGTACTCTTCACTCTGTTCAGGTACCAACTGCAGCATGTCATTCTTTCGAAACTTCTGAATCTTCTTCTTTATCCAAGGGATTGGTGCCAGTAGATCAAAAGATATACCCAAGAAAGTACTTGTGATTAGAAATGCAAGAGTAGAAAGGCATGATTTTGACAAAAATGATGCACTCATGTATTGCTCGATCTTCTTGCAATCCTCTCCATCCAAATAGCACCGACCCATTCTTAGGATGGCACTTTCTAAGGATGACTCAACCAGACCTCTCAATAGAATGAGGTTTACAAGGAAAAAGCAAACCATTTTCAGAAGAGCAGCTCTTTGCTCCCCTGACATAGTCAAATACCGTTCAAACTTGGAAAGATATGAAAGAACTGAAGGAATCACTATATACATACTCACGAATACAATCACATTGGGCAAAAACTGAAAGATTAAAGATGCAAGCCAGCTGGAACTCTGCACCCAAGCCAACCAGGATTGGGCATTATCCATTGCTTCTGCATTAATAATCCGCCCAGCACTACTCACAGCGTTGATAACTGCAAGAGGAGAACTAAAGAACAAAAGCATCAAAAGCAAACATGTGTTAACAAGCACCCTCCGCAACCTCAATGACAGCTTTGTCAATCCCAAATGGTTCCAGTAAATGTCAGTCGCTAACGGAGCTCGCTCAACTTTCCATTGGTTCCTCTGTAGCCTCAACTCCATAACAGAAAAGAACTTACCGAACCGCCTCTTCTTCTCATTCCGAAAATCCTGAACAGCCTTATTTGCAGTATACACATCCTTAAACATCACAAACGCAACACCGGCACCTGGTGCACGGCCCTCTTTATAAGCTGCCAATTCTGTCTCCAATTCTGCTCTCAGCTCTTGCAAGTTTCTCAACCTCACTTCATCTGTAAAACCCAATCTATCCATCACCTTTCCCCATAAAAATTTCACTTTTCTCCAAACATAAACAACCCAACAGAAAAATCCCTGATTTTCATTTTCATCATTCTCATTATCATCTGGCAAAAGTCTCGAATCAATACGAGCAACCAACCAAGTGATTTCATCTCTAACCCTGATCAACTCAGTTGCTAAATCATCCAATGCACATAAATCCATAGGCATAATAACTTTGTAAACTTTCCCAGGATACTTGTACTGAAAATACTCTTCTACAATAGTCTTATCAACACCTAAACTCTTCGGTAAGCCCTGAACCATAATGGTAAATATAGCTGTTGAATTTGCATTTGGATCACTCAAATTACCATTTCCATCTCTGAACCTAGTCACTTTCAACCTTTTTTCGACTCCATGCATTCCTATATGCACCAAAAAAACAACCAACACGACAAACAAAAAATGTATCCAAAGCAAACCCGAACCTTTTTCAATATGATTAATTGTCGTTTTGGAGAATTGATCATTCAGAACAGCATGCCCACCGTAAAGATTTAGCGGAAGCAATACGAGAATGGACGCAACAGCGACGGATAAGAGCACGACGAAGCTGCCGCCTTCGATGAGGAGGAACTGAGCGGCGTCTGCCCCACAATGGCGGGCGATCTCGCGACACGTGGCATGCCATACGGCGAGGAGTTTTGTAAGGAGTGCTGCGGGGCCAGGGATCCGACGGTGGTCGCTGCGCAGCTTGACGAAGAGGAAAATGAATACGCAGAAACAGAGACCGATGACGGAGATGTTAAGCAGGTACTGTATGTTTCCGTACCACGCGCCGGGAATATCGGCGTCGGAATCGTGGGACGGCGGAGGAGACAGTGGGTGGTTTATTGACGGCAGTGGCGGGTCCATTTCGGGGATTCGTCAGGATTTATGCAACCTAATTTTGGGGATTTTCTTCATGAGAAATATTGAGAATCGAGAAGAGATAATTTAATGGGGAATTGATTCAGTATTACGATTAGGGTTACGTCAGGTGAGTCAGAGATAGACACCTTTCTGTGCGTACCCAAGCCCGTCGATTCCACAGAAACTTGAGCTGCTTGGGGAGATGGAATTTTTCCTTCTTTTTCCTTCGTTAGCTTATATACTACTGTACTTATCAACAAATTTTGTTCCACTTCCAACATCCGAGTAGAGGTTAACTCTAATGAGACCCCAATTTTTTTTTATTAAAATTATAGAATAAGGACCTAAGATCGTAACGTTTTATTAAAAATGATAAAATTATTATTTGCCAAAAAAAATATAAAATTATTTTAATAAACAAATTTTTTAAAATTATGTTGTAAAAAAAATAAAATGAGATTGTTAAATTAATAGAAAATATTTTAAATATTTTAATATTTTTAAAAAACTATTAAAATGCACACACGCAACTGGCTTTGGAACTTGTATACTGTAGCACAACTTCATGTGTGCCAGGCTCCGATTTTTCACCCAACCGGTTCACAGCCAGACCTAGTAGTTTCGTTTTTTTGCCCAAATTCATCTCTAACCATAATCAAGTTGTCAAAATTAGGGATGGTAAAAATTTTCATGGGAGGATATTTTCAGAGATTTTTTTTCATTCGGGGAGAGTATGAGGATAATTTTATACCCAATTTCTTATTCGGAGAAGGGATAGAGAAATTTTTTTACTTAATTTTTTATTCAGAGAAGGGATGGGGATGAGGTGGAATCCTCATCCCCTACCCATTTTCCTATTTTAATTTTTAATATTTTTATTTTTTAAAATTACTAGTAAATAAATTATAAAATTATAAGTATTGGTAAAAATAAAAAATATCAAAATATTTATATTATTAAATTTTTAGGCCTAATTAACTAATTAAAGTCCTAAATTTTTATTTAGGATATTAAAAAGACCGGTCAGATTATATTAGCCCAAAACTTTTGTTTTAATTTTAATATTCATTAAATATTTTAAACTTAAATCTATTTTTTATTTATCTTAAATCTATTTTTTATTTATTTTTAGATGTTATAATTAACCACAGCAAATTACAATTTTAATATCTAATCTAATCTAATATTTGCTCTTGATTTGCTTCGACTTAACTATTGTGTTGTAAAGAGAATAGTCAACATTTATAAAGTGTCCATGCCACCATTGAAAAGTTAATTTTGAATCTAAATTTGATTTTATTTGTAACAATTTTGTATTAGGCTATTAATTTGTTCATGATAGTTTGTATCCATTGCATGTTGCGTTACTTACTAATTTAATGTATGTGACTTTTGTAATAGATATTAATGTAAGATATATTTCGAACTTTACTTTTATTTGAATTTTTTATTTTAATATGATTAACTCAAAATCGGAAACAAAAAAAATATATTAATTATTCGAGGATCTGGAACCTTCGGGAATCCCCTGTTATTATTCGGGGAGGGGATGAGTATTCTCTTAAATAATTTTGACGGAAATGGAAAAATAACGGGGACATACGCAAAATATCGAGAATAAATACGAAGAAATTGATCTCCTTCCCTCCCCATTGTCATCCCTAGTGAAAATGCACACACGCTGTAGTGTTACTGCAGGGACAAAACTTGGAAATTAATAACCTATTATTATTATTATTATTAAGTTCGTACGGTTAAGATGCAATAATCAGCATAACTTGGTCAGATCTGAGCCATTGAAGCTGAGTTATTCGGTGCGTGAGATTTTATATTCAAAGTTGATTGGTTGAGAGCAAAGTGAACCCCGTGTGAGATTTTTAGTTGAAACCATTAAAATTTTATTTAGCAACTAATCCCAGCATCCGACCAAAAAATTTTCTCCGTCACCAAATTAAAATGGTTGTCTCATCATCCACGTTCGTACACGACTAACAAGCACCCAAGCCCAAGTTTGTAGTTCAAACCAACTAAGTTTTGCCACTCTATCCACGCTCTTGATCATATATAAGAACGAGCACGAGAGTATTTGTGGACCGAGTTTAAATTTTTTTTAAAAAAATAGAAATAAAAAAAGAGAGAAACTAGTCTTGAGTGGGTAGTAGTAACAAATTTATGTCATCATATTAATTTATTTTTAAAGCAGACTTGCAAATATAATGTTAGTAGATATGTATAGCTAACTACACTGCGTTGACACGACACACGATGAATTCTAGTGGTTTACAAATCATCAAACATTATTCAAACGTAAAATTCTGTTCTACTTTGTTCCGAATAATATTAAAGAGCAAGCCACCTAAAAGATTATAGTTTCGGACATATGATTATTGCATAGCCAAAAAAAAAAAAAAAACACACACGTTTTTCAAACACAAATTTGAAACAAATAAATAAATAAATAAAAGAGCATGAAACTTATTATTAGTTTTTGCATGCAGACACCACTGTTATGTTACAAATTTTTGCATGTTTTTGTAAGTTACTCTTGTTGTAACTTAACAAAGCCCAACTTATTATATGTATTTTATTATATTATTGGGTGTCTTGCATCTCATTAATTGTCTACTGTTGATTTTTCAATGCGAAGAGAAAATTATGGAAGAGTGATTGATCACGATTTTTTTATTCATTTTCGTATCAAAATCAAATATACTTATATATTACAGTCAAACCTTTACTAATGTTTATAAATATAAGAAATTGATCAGAATTTTTCTCGATAATTCTATTATATCACAACCTAAATTTCTACAAAAAAAAAATCAATCGAAACTCTTTCTAATAATTTTAAGATAGTACAACCCGAATTTCAAACTTATATACTCAAATTGAGTGTACGGATGATCAATGGACTACCAACTCATTGACATCTACGTTCTTATTAGACGAACCTTATTAGAGATTAAATATTTATTATTATGACTTTAGATTTTAGTGATCATCGTCTCATGCTTAGGAGCTTGTCAATGGAGTGTTTTATATATTAATTTATTTTATTTTTCATATGGACTATCAACTTTGACGTTGCCATTTGCCATTGTTTAATTGTCTCCGATAATAATTAACATGAACCATTCAATTTAACATTGTCAACAGAATTAAAGTCCCACGTGATTAATTAATCTGAATTAATCCGATTCATCAACCACTACTACATTAGCTGGAATTCAACTGTTGAGAAAATTAAGATTTGTATCGCATCTATAATAATTCAACAATTATATATATCTATACATTTTTGCACAAACATCTCTTTATAAATTAAGTTGACAGCTTATGCGGAATGAAATGCTTAGTTAAAAAGTGATTGTATTAATTAAAAAAATTATATCTGTATTATGATTTTTTTTAATCAAATCAATCCATTCATATTACATAAACTACCAACTCAAGTTGTACGATAATTTGTATTTTCCTCATTATTGCCAGTAATTCAGTTTTTGTTAAATTACATCGACTTAAAATTGGTCTATTTGTATGACCCAAAACTCAAATAACGTAACTTAAGAGCATCTCCAAAAATCTCTATAAAATTTGCTCTTCAAATATTTATTTACTTACCTATGTAGTAAATAGAACGGTGAAAAAATATGATATCCTCCAAAAGACTATTTAAATAGAAATAAATTAATATTATTTTAATCAAATAATTAATTTTTTAAAGAAAAAGTCAATAAAAATTAAAGTATTTATCTTTCTTTCTCCAATGAAAAGTAATGAAATATGAATTAAAGAGAGAGAAATCAACTCTCCAAATTTGAAGAGAGAGAATCATTTCTTAATTGAAGAATTTTAATTGAAGTATTTTTTAGAGGTTTAAATATTGATGTGGCTTTTCAAATAAGTAATAAAATCTTATTTGAAGAGTTTCTTTTGGAGATGCTCTAACATCTGCCTCGTTGAAGATATTTAGAGCCTGTTTGGTATGGCTTATTTAAGAGCCATAAGTGTTTATTTAATCGTATAAGTACTTTTTAAAATTTTTTATGGTGTTTGGTTATTTTTTTAGTAAAGTTTTTTTAGCTTAAATAAGCTAATTTACCTCTACTAGGATTTTAGCTTAAACAAGCTAATTTACCTCTACTAGGAAAAGCCCAAAATTTGAGCTTTTGGGAGTAGAGGTTATAAAGTTTTTCTAAATATATATAATATAAAAAATATCACATAGTTTAATGGTTCAAAAATATTTTTTTTATTGACAACCAAACACCCAATGACTTTTTGTCCAAAAGCTCTATTGGTATAAGCTCTACTGCTATAAGCTCTACTGTTATAAGCTCTATTTAATAAGCTGTACCAAACGGAGCCTTAATTGGGAAGATCCAATGAAACCACGGTCTGGTGCATAATAATTAAATTCGGAACTTTTTTTTTTTTTCAAACCATTATCTTGTAAATGCTTCCCATTTGGATTTCAACTTTGAAGACTGTGTGATCGTCACGAAACCCTGAATATAGTGGGGGCATCCACACAATTTACGATTTATGGAATCCATTAACAGAAAGTCAACTGTCGAACTCGAAGATGGAGAAATTGTCAATAAGTGATTGAAGATGGAAATACAAAGTCGAAGTCAGGATGGTTAAGTTTACGTCGGCCTCCAATAGGATAGGCGAAGGTCAGTTGAGTGAAATTTCAGTGACGTCGGGACTTCCCGTTTCTTCGTGATGCGCGCATATTGTGAGGTCATTTAATAACAGCGTGTTCTGCGTGATAGGCGAAATTGTTATCTAAACAGTTATTTTAATGATAGCATTATTTTAATGATAATCATAAACTTTTTTTTTTTTTAATAGTAATGCTTGATTACTCAAACTTGGGTGATTGAGAGTATATGTTATCAGAATGCATAATAATTCTCTATTTACTATAAATAATTTTCATGTAGCAATCAATAATATCTAATTACATTAAATGATCACGTTGTTTGTTGAAAACAATACAAAATAATCTAAATTAGACCCCAAGTTTTGCATCTTTTTTCTTGAAGTATATTTAGTAACTCAATGATTGTGATGTGCTTTATATACTCTCAATCACCCAAGTTTGGGTAATGACGACAACAAAGATTAGTGTTAGGTGTATTTTTCATCTCATTAATGATTTTTTTTTAATATAATTTGAAAAATCACTATAATTTTTCAAAAATCTTCTAAACTACCCTTTTGAAATGAAAAAAGTCTGACCGAATACCGACCAGAAAATGCTAACCCCATGCTCCATTAATAAACTCAAAATCACTCTTATGTTGTGTTTGATATATTTTTTATATATATTTGTTTTTATTTTCCATGTAGTCATTAAATTGAGCAGTGAAGTTTCAACCAAGCTGCCACGTGTGTTGCCATGAGATTTTCTTTCAACAGCAATTCATGAAATTACTGCCACTTGCTTATTGAATATATGGACACGTATCTTGTATGCTACAAAATGGACACATGGCCACTCATGTCACACTTGATTTTAATTTATTATTTATTATTATTATTATTATTATTTTTCAAAGTAAATCCGATCTTTGAAATTTGCATTAGATGTTAGCCAAAAGCAGTAAGGATAAAAAACACACGCAAGACGTCCATGTTCTTATTATTTTAAATAAAAAAATTGCCCATCAAATATTATTCTAAATTTGACATTTTCTTTTTCAGAAAAATATTGCTTTCAGATGTCAATAAATCTAAGTGTATAGATTTTAAGGGCCATTTTCACCTTATTTATGAAAGTAGAAAGAAATCAAGATTGAGTACTTGAGTTCAATTTATGCTTTCTATAAATTAACCTGCTTAACTGAATTTATACATAAATTATTTAATATTACAATTCTCTAATTAAATATGGTAATTAATTATCAATAAGAATACACATTATATCTCTGAAAGAATTTTTTTTTAAAACAACACATAATTACAAATAAAACGCGTATTTTCTAATTTTAACTATTTCTTCACCATCATTTCGTGCTTGATTACAATAATTTTAAATAATTTCATGTATGCAGTTTGTTTTTTTCTTGTTATAAATAAATTAATATTATAATGGGGTGCGTCCAAAATCGAAAAACAAAAATGGAAATAGATTTATTTAAGGATCAAAAATAAAATTAAAATATTTTGGGTGTTTATACTTTCTCTTTCTTTAGCTACAGGTGGAGCCCACAGTTGGCCATTTTGCATTGCTGGCTTTTAATCCATGTTCGTTTTCTTTTTTATAGGCCTTTGTTTTGTCTGCTGAAAAAAACAATTCAAAGGGAAAGAGAAAAAGGGGAGGGGAAAATTAAAAAAAAAAAGAAAAAAAGAAAAAAAAGAGAGAGAGATAAAATAGTTTCAGTTCGTTTGTTCAATCACAATTGACACTCTCATTCACAGCTCTTTTATTTCTTTATAATCATTTCATTTTTATCTCTCTATCTTCCTCTGTGTCATCTCTTTTGTTTTTTTTTTCATTCAAATTAAAAATTTAGTTTTTATAGAAAAGATAGAAAAAAATCACGAAGCTTTGAAGTAAACAGAAGCTACGGTGTGATTTGGTGGATCTATAGATCAAGCGGTGTTAAACCCTTGCATGTATTGCTCTGTTTCATTTAGATCTCCATCGTTTTCATCACTTTAGCTGACGGGAAACTCTGCAACCAGCTTGATTTTTTGTCGTGAGTTTGTTTTATTTATTTTATGTGATTGATATTTTGTTCACGTAAATATGCTTAATTTTGTCTGAATTTGATTTGACCTTTCCTGTTTGAGCTACAAAGTTTCAATTTTTGTTGTTTTGTATACTTTAGAGTTGGTTTGAGCATAAGGGTTTTGGGCTATGCCTGTATTTAAAAAAAAAAAAATGCGTACGGGTTTTAGATTTTAGAGCATATATATATATACATATATATATAATTTGTTTAGTAAGATTGTTTGCTGAAAAACTACTTTAGCAGCTTGACTGTTGTGATCATGGTTTGATTCTATTAGTATACATGTTGTGATTTTTGTTTTTGTCATTTAAATTTCATTTTTTTGGCTTAAAACTTACTGTAGTTGCTTAATGGTTAACATGTTGTGATTATTGTTTTTACAATTTGATTTTGATAGTTGTTTTGGTTTCCAGGTGAAAGAATTCTGGGTGGGATTTTTATTAGGAATTGTATTTGCATCCAATTCTGGATGTGGAAGAATAGGAGGCTGTTGGCTGAGGTGAGATGAGGGATGTTATCAAGGTTGATGAACTTTCTGAGGGCCTGCTGGCGGCCGTCCTCGGACCGATATGTCCATACGAGTGCGGATACAGCAGGCCGGCAAGAGGGGCTACTTTGGTACAAAGACAATGGGCAACACATAAATGGTGAATTCTCTATGGCCGTTGTTCAGGCTAACAATTTGCTCGAGGACCAGAGCCAGATTGAGTCTGGCCCCTTGAGCACTCTTGAGTCTGGTCCTTATGGTACTTTTATTGGTATCTATGATGGCCATGGCGGGCCTGAGACTTCACGATACATCATTGATCACCTGTTTCAGCATCTAAAGAGTAAGAAAACTTAACTTGAGAGGAGGGTTTGTCACAATAGTGTCTGTTGAAATGTTTTCTTGCTGCTAAGTTTGAGTACTTAAGAAGACACTGGAAGTTCCTCTTTTTATGGATAATTTGATGGCTATTGTTGTTTATGTCCTAATTATTTGAAGGTTGCAGTCAAGAATATAGTTCTTGCTTCTGATGATATGGTTAATATGGTTAAAAATTCCAGGGTTCACATCAGAGCAGCAATCCATGTCTGTGGACGTGATAAAGAAAGCTTATCAAGCTACGGAAGATGGATTTTTCTCCCTTGTAACTAAACAATGGCCTATGAAGCCTCAGATAGCCGCTGTTGGATCTTGCTGTCTGGTTGGTGTTATCAGTTGCGGAACCCTCTACATCGCTAACCTTGGCGATTCTCGTGCTGTGCTTGGGAGGCTTGTCAAGGCAACCGGAGAAGTGCTTGCCATCCAGCTTTCATCGGAGCATAATGTAGGCATCGAATCTGTTAGACAAGAGATGCACTCTATGCATCCTGATGACTCACAGATTGTAGTTCTAAAGCACAATGTCTGGCGTGTGAAAGGCTTGATACAGGTAACTTCCATGTGGAAACAATGAGATGTTCTGTAAGTTAGATATATCTCATATTTTCCAGATATCCTGTATCACCTTAAAGTTCATTCTATTCTCTAAATTTTACTTTTGAATTATACTTTTAGCATGTCAGCTTGTAGTAAACTATGATTTCCATGCCCTACTTTGACCTTTATCATAAAATGAGACTGTCTTATACCTAATTTGGGTAAAATTTCAGCTGGTTCAGGATTTTTGGTCTAAGGTGCTTTTAGAAGGCCAGATGCAACTAATTGCTTTTCATCTTGCATATCCATCGGTCCTAAACACATTAATTTATGAGACAATCTAAGTAGGGGACCATTCTTGGGAGTAAGTCAGCAACTTGACACACTGAGTGGTCTGATAAGTATATCACAGCCGCGGGGTTGGTGGTGCCTGGAGGGCATAGTAAATAGGTTTTAGTAAAAATTTGGAAGAGGTATGTGATTTGATTTTGCTGTTATTTCTTTCTTAAGCTTGCACTGGGCATTGATTAGTAAGATATTCCATTCTTTGATTTTATCCCGAAAATAGAAAAGAGATTTTGGGAGTAAGGTAGCAACATGACACGCTGAGTGGTCTGATAAGTATATTTCGGCCGCGGTGGTTGGCGGTGCACGGAGGGCATAATAAATAGGTTTTAGTAAAAATTTGGAAGAGGTTATGTGATTCGATTCTGCAGTTATTTCTTTCGTAAGCTTGTGCTGGGCATTGAGTAGTAAGATATTCCATTCTCTGATTTAATCCAAAAAATAGAAAAGAGATTTGATGGTCATGTGGTGGGGGTTGTATTCTGGGGTCGGAAGGGTGGTTAGGTTCTGGATGAGCGGTAAACTTGTAGCTTCTACGGTAGCAGTTTTCAAGTTCTTTTTCTGGTTGCTCTTTTATGTTTATCTTTTCATAGCATTCATTTGGTGTTTCGTGTGGGGAGTTATAACTAGTCAAATAGAATATTTAACTGTAGCACACTTATATTGATGGTCATATTTGTATATAGTATAAAAAACCTAAGAATTTAATTTAATAAGAAGCTACCAACCTGTGAGTTACAGAGAAGAGGAAACACGTTACTGCATTGATAACTGGCTGTGAAAAAATTGTGATTAGAAAATAGAAGAGTACCATGATGACCTATTGTCAACGATCTTGGGTAGGAGTGAGTGTGCCCAGTCTGGGGGAGATTGTGAATGTGAATTTAAGTAAAACAGTAAATAGATATCATTATCTTCTAGTTTGCCTTTTTTTAGGAATAATACGATTAGTTACTGTAGGTATGGTGAAATATGGAACTTGGGGGAAAATAGAGATGTAAATTGCATAGTTTAACATAGTTGTAGATCATTGAAGAAGGAATTTAGATAGTAAGATTTGTACGAGCATGTTGGTATCATAAGAGTTAGATAGTACATTAGTTCTTATTGCTTGAAACAAATGATAAATTGAATCTAGTGCTAGTGTCCTGATAGATTTAGAACTATTGTAATGCCATTTCTATAAAATAGGAGTTAACAAAACAAAAAAGTTATTTTTTTTTTGCATCCATATTTTTAATAAATTTTGAAGATCTCAGCAGTTTTGCTTCATTGCAAAGTAAAAACTAAATTGCATAAAGTTTGTGATAATTAAGTTTTCACTAGTTTGTTATTATGTCTTCTCTAGTTTGGGTATAAGAGTTTGTGCTAATCAAGCATGCATTTACAAGTTTGTTATTTATGTGTTCTCTGGTTTGGGAGACAAATGTGTTAAGGTATGGTTATATTCTCTATGTGTTATTGGCTGACCAAGACGGCAACTAAAGGGCAATGATGGTTGTGATTGGACAGGATGCATTGAAGTTTACTTTATGGTCAAAATTTAATGGAAGATATACTAGGATGACATATTGAAAAGGGATGACATATTGGAAGCGAGGATATGAAACGCCTGACTTTGTACATTCTTCTTTTTGAATTTTGACAATCCATATAACTTTATTCATGATGTTGTCAAATAGTTGCTAGAAAAGAGGAGTGCATAATGAGTTGATGTTTTTTGTTTGCTGATGTTTCTATGCATAATTTTCTTTCATTTGAAGATGACTCTCCAATATGTTGATTAAATGGTATAAAAGTAGTTTTATGCCGAGCTCCTTGTCACGGGCTGCTCAAATTTGCCACTAACAGAGGCTAAATTGGCGCGCATGGTTCTATGACATGGCCTAATTTGCATATTGATTGTGAGTTCTAATATTCCAGCTGCTCTCCTCTGCTTGCAGGTTTCTAGATCTATTGGCGATGTGTATCTGAAAAAAGCTGAGTATAACAGGGAGCCTTTGTATGCGAAATTTCGCCTTCGTGAACCTTTTAGAAAGCCAATTCTGAGTTCTGAACCATCAATTTCAGCGCATGAACTTCAACCTTTTGATCAGTTTCTTATATTTGCTTCTGATGGACTGTGGGAGCATCTTAGCAATCAAGATGCGGTTGATATAGTCCAAAATCACCCACACAGTGTAAGATATCTATCAGTCTATAACAGCACTGGTTTGCAACATTCGGTTATAAATTGACAACATTTACTTTGTGTGGCTAGTAGACTTAATGGCATCAAGCTGGTCATGCAGTTCAAATATGGGTTTCTCTTTGATCAGGAATTGTGGGCAAATAATTGTAATTTGACTGTGGGTTGTTTTGTTTCATCAGGGAAGTGCTAGGAGGCTTGTGAAAGCTGCATTGCAGGAAGCTGCGAAAAAGAGAGAAATGAGATACTCGGATTTGAAGAAGATTGATCGGGGCGTTCGCCGGCACTTCCACGATGACATTACGGTCATTGTTGTATTTCTTGATTCACATCTTGTGAGCAGAGCCAGCTCAGTCAGAGGCCCGTCTTTGTCTGTGAGAGGGGGTGGTGTTAACATGCCTTCAAAAACTTTAGCTCCATGCGCCACGCCCGTTGAACTTAGCACCACTTAAAAGGGGCTGGTTCTTCATGCAATTGTAGTTGGTGCTGAAAACATTTTGGAACTTCTACAAAATATCAACTGGTATATGGAGGTGATGCAGAAGGTGCAGCCTTTTATTAATTTTTTAATATACAATGTAACACTTTTAACTTAAAAGACTTGTATTTTATTTAATTTCTGAGTACTTTGAGCTAGAAAAGAAAGAATCAGGGAAGCAGAGCTGTAAAAGAAAAAGGTGACACTGAAGGGTTCTTTCTTAGAGCAAGTTTCTCTACGCATTTATTTTACTTTCTTACCCTTTTTTAAATAATTTTCAAGCTTCTGGGTTTTTGTAAATTATGTTGAACAATATCCCTGATAATCAAAGTCCCTATATCTGTTGTTTCTAAGTTGCACATTTGGATTGCATTGGACTGATTGCTTTGCTATTATTAATTATTTTTTATTTCTTCATAAAGAATGATCAATGAATAAATGAGACTGGTAGATGTTTTTTGGCACGTTTAAGATTGAGTTTAAGCCAACTAACAAGAAATAGGACACCTTAGAACTCTTCTGAAGCGGCGCTGCCAAAACGTACACCATTGGAGTTGTCGTTGCCTTTAATTTTTCTAGGGAATGCAAGATCTACTTAACAATTTGTCCATAGGAAGGAGCTCCCTGAAGAGATGCAAGTACGGTGAAACGTGGCTGTGAATGGAGGTTCTCTTTAGGCAAAACTTTCACGTCAATGGTCAGAGCAGATCAGAGCCATTCAAAATTGGATACAAAGGGAAGTCCCGGATTTTTATGTAAATGTGAAACAAATCATGAATCAAGATAAATGGAAAAGAAAGTGCTATTCATAGGCGCTGTTGCTGGTGAATAGAAGTGGAGAGAGTCTACATTTTTACTGTCTTTTACTTATTAGTCCACTTTGGGTTAGGTTCTCAGGGTCAGGGTGTGTGGACTGTTTGTGACCAGCGGTTACTTGCTTCGTTGCTTTTGCTGTCCATTCCCAACCTGTAGTCGATAAATTTATCATAATTTTCATTTATTTGCAGAATAAAGTATGTAAGGTATAATTACAAAACAGTATTTTATTGTACCTTAGATTGTTTAATAAACAATTTACGTAAAGCAAGTTGGTGAGATCCGTACTTGGCTGGGTAAGAAAGGCGCCCAAAACTCAGATGCCAAATCTGATATGAGCCTTGAAACTCAGTTGACATGAAAGTTCTACCGTCCCCATGTGAGACATTTGAGAACCCTCAACTGATTATACCATTGTGGTACGATTGAGGATTCGAGTATGGCTGCCTTTTAAATGAGAAAGTAGCAGCAAATTTTTTAAAAAGGAAGGGATTGCATAAAAGGAAATGGAGGGGAACAAGTTTGGGTCGTTCATCCTTGCCTTTTCTCATTTGCTATTGCTATTGGAATTCCACGGTAACACAGAGAGGCCCCACTCACACGGTCACAATCTAATTCGGCTCTCCCTATCATTTCTGTTCATTTATGATTGCCTTCCCAATTGTTGCAAGTTCTATTGTAACACTGTTAACACACGCTGGGGAAGGACATGCATCATCCTCACTCATCAAATTCATCCGCACAAAATCTCCGCAGACCAATCCAGTTTTATTATATTAAATTCTGTTTTACGTGCAATTTTGCTTGATATAAAATATATAACGATAACGATAGTCAATTTCGCTTGTGGGCTGTAAGAAAAATTTTAAAATATTTATGATGTATTACAATCAATTAATGCATATATGATATGTGTAGTTGAATTTAATATAATCACCACGTGCATGATAATTTTTAAAAATAAATACACACGTATCATAACATTATTTATTTTTTATATAACTGATATAATACATTTGATCTATTCTAAAATTTCTCGAACTTCAGACACTTGCAATTGCAAGTCCCTTAAAATTTGCTAGGTCTCATTTCGTATTTGCTATATTTATAGCTGTCTATACAAGCAATGCTTTGCTCCTACATCTGAATCTCGCCGGGATATAGACATCATAATTTGCTCATAGTAGAGTTTAGAGCTAGAGGGCGCCACGCCACATGTCTAGGTTTCTAGCACTGAGTGATTTGTCAATTCAGAGTTCAAAGACTTGTCTGTTTCTCGGTGTACTATAAAATGATTGATCTTATTGATTAAGTTTAGTGAAAGAGATTGATTAAAATAGCTGCATAATCATATCTCTGAGATTAGATTCCATTTTAACGTACTATTTCACAATTTCACATGCAAATTTGCATATTATGTGAGGCCAGGGTACTTACAGTCACATGAAAAATGAAGCGGACTCCACTTCCATATTACTCTTTTTTTACATGTTTTTGGGGGGCAATATAAGTTATATGAATTATAATTTAGCAAAAGCCATTATATAAATATACTCTATTGTTTGATCAATCATTTTCTCGGATCGGTAACTATATATCCATATTCATGAGTGAGTGTTTCCATAATCCCACACGGGCATCTAACCTGAAGCTAACAAAAATCCTATTCTCCGGCTGAGGTTCTGTGTTGTCTTTCCCTGAACAAAGAGAGGAAGGTTACGTAGATGAGAACTTTCTTTTCACCAAATGGTGAAATATAATTATTGAGTGATGAGGTTATTTGAATACCAAATGGTGAAATATAATTATTGAGTGATGAGGTTATTTGAATCCATCAAGTTTCTCTTTATTCTTTTCAATTAATAAATTTTATTATTAAACATTTTTTTGATAAAATTAATTAATTAATTGTTTCTTCTTTTTTCAGTCTTAATTATTTAATTCTCATTAATTCCTTTATATATTTTTTTTAATTGTAAACTACAAATAATTGGTTTTGTTATAGGCTATCATATAAGTTAAGAGGATCAAAATCCATCATCCAATGATGAAAATCACTAAAAAAATTTCAGTCATGAAAGTTGACGAATATCAAAGGAAATTAACTTTTACCAACCACAAAAACTTGCGAATAGGGAAAAAAATTCTTATTTTTAGAAAATATGGAATAGAGATTATGATTTAATAAGAAAAGTACAAAAAAAATTCCAAAAGAGCGTAAAAATAGGAGTTTAGTTTGTAGAATGTGAAAGTAAAAAAGATAACACACTTATGAGATAGAGAGAGAAAGAAACTAGTGGAAGATAAAATTTCAAGATTTTGAGATTTTAAAATTTTAATAATGGATATATTTTTTAAAATAAATGTAGAGGTGAATTTTTAGGATTGAAATAGCCTCATCCAAGATATTATTACTAGTAGAGCAGGCAAAATTTGACACGATTTAATTATTTGACACGAACATGACATAAATAAATGGGTATGCGTCGTTAAATAAATAAATCATTTAACAATAGCAAATGAGAAAAGGCAAGGATGGGTATGCGTCGTCAAATTTGACACAATTATTAAATAGGTTGAGTCCAGGTCGACACAATTTTTTCCGTGTCGTGTTAGGGTTAAAGTTCTTAACCCATTTATATGACCAATGATACGATTGTATTTTCTATTTTAAATTAACTTCCAGGTTCTTATCATTAAAACTCATATATTGAACATGATTTTTTCTTTTTACTTTTTTTAGAAGGATGGACATATATATAGTATTTCATTTATAAAATTTTATATAGATTTAGAACTTCAATAGTGTAAATGTGAAAAATATTAGTAGACATATATATTTTATGATATCGATATTTAATATTATTTACATCTATATAATTAAAATTTCAATAGTATAAATGTATAATATTTTGGTATGCATGTATATAAAAAAGTAAATATTTGATGTAAATTTTGGTAACTATATAAATAATAAATGAGTTATTAAATAATCTGATTATTTTTCATATCGAGTTTAAATTTTAATATTTTAACACAATTATTAAACAAGTCATGTTTCGTTCCACCTCAATTTAACACAACATGAATACTAACCAACGACCCGTTTTATCAGCTCCTACCGATTACCGATTTTCCAGTAAGTCCTACGTTACTAACCAAAAAGGCTGAAAATCCACTCATGCTTATGTAGTTGTTTGGAATTGACAAAGGCAGTGGATTGCATGATCATTGGAGAGCGTGAGATGGGTTTATTTTATTTATTTTTTAATGGTTACAAAACAACAAAGCAAAGGGACGTCACTGGTTTCTCCTTTTCCATATCAGTCACAGGCTTACCAAGCGCAAATCTCTGCCAAGACTTGCAAAATCTGCTCTATATTTGGCAAATGAGTAAATGAAGAGACCTTGGCTTTTAAGGTCACAACAGGAAAAGGGTCATGAAAGTAAACTCACTCCATTGAATTGTTACAAGCACTGTCAACATGTTAATGGATTTATGAGTGTGTTAAAGAAGAATACAAAATAAAATCAACCTAATGGCTGCATTCTCCTGCATGCTTTGCTTTGAGCTTTGAGAGGCTTTAAAGTAACAAAGATGTAAGCATGGGACTTACCAGTATCAGTTTGTCTCATTCATATTCCGACAAACCTCATCTGTTTTACCCTTAAAGCCTCATCACCTTGCACCTTAAACTTTTTCTTAAAACAACAAATGATTTCCATCTTTTAATAAGAACCCCCAACTCTTCTCTCAGTTAAATAAATAAATATATATATATATATATACACGGGTGGTTCTATCTGTCAACACTACAAGTTTTAAATGACAAACACGATACAAGCTTAGCTGTTTCTGTTACTGTGTCGAAACAAGGTCACCTTCCTGCTCCATTTCTTCAAAACAAACCTTTGGAAACACAGAAAAGCTTCAAGACCAAATCTTTCCATGTGCAAAAATGAGCTGTTTTGGCCTAATAAAGAAAGATGAAAAGAATGTGCTTTATGTTTGCAAAGAGAGGAAGCGCTTACTAAAGCTGGCTGTTGAACGCAGAAAAGCGTTTGCAGCTGCTCAATGCAAGTACAATAACGCACATTTTAGGGTAGCAAAATCCTTGGGATTGTTTGTGGCCAGGCAATCATCTCATTCACCATCCTCGCCTGGCCCTGTTACCGACCCTTCGTCTTCCGAAAACCCTCAGAACAATGAGAAAAGCCAATTTTTTTCAATGCAAGAGCTCGAAGAACCGACCACCGAGGCCACTTCCTGTCAACCCACAAAAGAGAATCAAAATCCAGAGCCAAACAACCCACTAGACAAAAAACAAAAGGGTGTCATACTTGAGGAATGGGAAGATGAAGGAGATCGTGAAGATGATGATGACGAGGCGGGGAGTGACTGTGAGTACTTTTTTCATGAGATGCCACCCTTTGTAGAGCGAGGAGAATGTAGCTCAAGGTGGGATTATTTTGATTCTTATAATCACATAGAGGGTAGTTTAGGCATGATTTCTGTTGAGAGTGTGATGAGGGCAAGGCAACTAGTGGGAATCCCTGAGCTTGAAGAAGTGGAAGACATATTGATGAATCCAACAAATTTTGAGTGTCTGTATAGGAGTGTATCGACATATTTAGGAAGTGGGGTCAATCAGGTGAACGTTGAAGTTAGTTCTAAGGCTAATCATGAAAGTGTAGGAGAGAGTAGCAGGCAGGGTTCAGAAAAGAATAAAGCTCCAATGAATAAGACTGTTGGGGGTGTGAAAATAGAGGAGAAAATTGACTCTAAGCGTAAGGGAAAGCAATCTGCAAAAAATGATAGCAGTGGTGGAGTTAGTAACGAGTTGAAAATGAAGGAGGAGGATGATGCCGCTGATGTGAGTTTAGAAGAGGCCCAAGATTTGACAGTCACTAGAAAGAAAACAAATAAGGAGTCGATGAAAGCACTGGAGGAAATCGAGGCTTTGTTTATCACGGCTTATGAAGCTGGTTTGGCTGTTTCAAAGATTATGGAGGCCACCAAGATTCAGTTGCAGAATGGTTTGACAGGTTGATTTTTTTTTTTTTTTCACATTTTTGTTTCTGCACGAGCTATTGTTTTAGCTGCAATTTATGTCTATAAACAAGAAAGTTAAGTTTTGTTTTCTCTCTTGAAGTCTGATTTTAGATTCAAATGGACCAATATCGACATGTTTAAGTGTCTGTAAGATGATAATAGAAGTTGTCAATTTTGTCTCTTGGTTATATAAATGTTGCCCTAATTATTCAAAGCAGACGCTCTGGTTCGGTCCTTCAAACTAAATTTGCGATTAATTAATGATATGAATGGGTAATATTTTCTTGTAAAGTTTTCTTTCTTTTCTTTTCTCTTTTTTTAGGGTCTTCAACTTTCTTCTTGTTCTTTCTTGTTTCATCATTTTTTTTTTGTGATCAACATTACTACACATTGATTTCCGTTTTCTAACAGTTACTTGACTCTGTGCAGAAAACTCGAATAGTATCTTTCGGTCAATTGTAAGGAACCAGTCAAGCTTACCTCGCTGCACTTCTCGTAAAAGTGTTTTGCCATCTATCTCCCCCACACACAGTTCTTCTACTGCAGGCACAGAACCAAGGAATGATAATATATCGGAATCTGGAGGAATGATGTCCGGTAGTCATTTAATGTCAATGGGAAAGTTATATGAATGGGAAAAGAAGCTTTATGAAGATGTAAAGGTATCCTACTGTTATGTTTTATCATGTATTTACGTAATTGGATAATTCATTTGTGCTTTGTGAACTTGATTTGTAAATTTCACATGCTCAGATGGGTGAGAATAGAAGGAAGCTTTTCGAGAAAGAATGTGCCATATTGAGAAAGAAGGAAGAAAGAGATAGAGGAGACGTGTTTCACTTAGATGACGAAACAAGATTGAAAGTAAAATCTTTGGAGGCCAGCGTTTTGGTTTCAGTGCAGTGTGCTGCATCTATTTCCAATAGGATTATCCGAGTTCGGGATGAAGAGCTTGAGCCACAACTTTTTGAACTCTTACAAGGGTAAGATCCTAGCTATAGACTAAAATTTTGTTT
This sequence comes from Citrus x clementina, assembly GCF_000493195.1. Lineage (NCBI taxonomy): Eukaryota > Viridiplantae > Streptophyta > Magnoliopsida > Sapindales > Rutaceae > Citrus > Citrus x clementina. Next base: position 562,639 of record NW_006262075.1, on the reverse strand, counting down.
GAAAACTAAGTTGTCATATATTAAAAAAATAGTGATGTAATATAACCCTCGTGTCTCCCAATTTTGTAGGCTTATGAACATGTGGAAGGCAGTCTCTACATCACATGAAACTCAAAGTCGGATCATGTTTGAAGTGACCACGTTTAATAGTCTAAATGGGAAATATTGCAGTCAATTTCATCGCCATGCCACTCTTGAGCTCGTGGCTGAACTTAAAAAGTGGCTTACATGCTTTTCTGAGTATGTTACTGCTCAGAAGTCATACATTAAAGCTCTTGACGCATGGTTTTCGACATGCAATATTGGTCCAGAATCTGATCAAACTGATGAATATCCTGGGAGAAGTTCGTCTTCTTCTTCAGTCCCTCCATGTGGAATTGATGATAATAGGCCACCAGTAATTGCAGTGTGTCATGAATGGATGGTTGCAATGGAGAAGTTGCCTGATAAAGCGGTGATGAGTGCAATGAAGAGTTTTAGAAAAGAGATTAAGGCTCTGTCTGTTCAACAAAGGAAAGAGCAGAAGCTAAAGAAGAAAGTTGATGGGCTTATAAGAGAACTTGAGAGAAAGGTTTCTGCGTTGCAGAAGGCAGAGAATAAAATTCTGAAACTGAAGGAGTCTAAGATGGAAATCGATGGAGATTTTCAGGATAAGATGGAGCAGCTTGCAGATAAAAAAACATCTTTGGAGGAATTGAAACAAAAGGTGGAATTCGAAAAGGCAAAGCACATTTCTGGCATGGAAGATACTCAAAGAGCTATCTTAAGTGGTTTCCAGACAGGTCTCTCTCAGGTTTTTGAGTCATTGGCTGGCTTTTCAAAGGCTACTGTTAAAATGTATAAAGATCTGGTAACCTACTTTGAAAATGTCAAGGCAACAGGAGAAAACAGTGCCAGTTCATCCCGCTGATCAGACGGAATGGACATCAGCTCCGAATATAAGTGGATATGGTTGGTGCATATGCAGATTGAAGTTAAGAATAGTGTTTTAGTTGCTTTTGCTATTATTGGCCGTTCCATTTTTTGTTGCTTGTTTCTTTGAAGCAGCAATAGTTGTTTAGAATGTGATAAGGCGGCTTACTGCTGTAAATAATTTTTTGTGGAGCTGTTTATTCCTGCAGGGGCAACTATACTTTGCTCCTTTAACGTATTATGATGAACATGGCAGCACATGTTTGCTGTGTATTAGTTTCATGTTTTATGTGAAGTATGTATTAGTCAGCACTTTTCTTTTTCTTTTTTTTTACCTGACGGTGGTTCGTCTTCAATTAAATACTCAATACTATTCTATCATTACTTTGATAGCATATGGTAACCAAAAATCTAACAAAATTTTGATGAAGATTGAACATGATATTTCTCTTGTCAATATAAAAAGAACAATTCATCCACTATCAGTTGTCTCTTATAAATCTATAGACACTTAATGGTGCATTACTAGAGCTCAACTGCATATAAATCCTGTTCCCTACTTGTTTCCTCTCTTATTCCTCTCAAATTTTCCTTATCAACATCAATGCTGACTCTATCGGTCGCAAAAGCCCTCAAGCTTGAGCTTTGAAAGGACTGGCTATCCATCTCTATCCGAAACCTTTGGAATCCAACACCGTCTATGCTCACAAAGCTTTGAGAATAATCACGATCGATTGAAAATCTTCGCGAACCACCAGTTGATCGTCGAGATTCCTTTAAAGTTATAGGCATTATGTTACTGAAATTATCAGATGAATGAAGAGCCTCCTCAAGTTCTTGCCACACTTGGGTCATTGTAGGTCTCTCTTTGGGTGATTTGACAACACATCTTAGGCCAAGTTTCCCCATTTTTAGCATGATCTCCTTGTTACATGGCTCTGTTAGAAGATTAGCATCCAAAATTTCTTCAATGTTTCCACTCTCTATGCTTGGCCTTGCCTGCATTTAATTTTTTTTCCCCAGATAAAATAATCAAATTTTATAATGAAACAGTTGTAAACCACCACACCCACTATTATTAACATTTAAATTTAAAATGCTTACCCATTCAATGATGTGATAATTAGGCTGGTGTCTAGTTGTATCAACTGCAGGCCGAGCAGCAATAAGCTGCAGAAGGATGACGCCAAAGCTATAAACATCACTGAATTGACTTAAATGAAAGCTTGAACAATATGCAGGGTCCAGATACCCTGGTGTCCCTTTGATTTGGCTACTGACATGAGATTGATCGCCAACTGGTCCCATTCTTACTAGACCAAAATCAGAAACCTTGGCTTCATACCCCTCTCCAATTAAAATATTACTCGGTTTTATGTCACGGTGGATTATGCTTGGCGTTATCCCATCGTGCAGATGTGCGATTCCTGTGTTAGAAGACAATTCATGTTACTCTCATCACGTTAACGTCAAGCACATGTCCGTTAAATTACCTTTAGCAGCTCCGATAGCTATGTTGACCCTTTGCCTCCAAGTTAGGCTTCTTCCTCCTCTCCCTAGTAAAAGAGTTAAAAAATAAATAAATAATGGGAATTCTTTTTGGAATTTTTGTGTTTGTGATAAGAAACTAGGTGGAATTTACCTGTGATGTAGTCAAGGAGAGAACCATGCGGTACGTATTCATAGACCAACGCTTCCGCACCTGCACCGCTAGCTTCTGTTCTTTTCAGAAAAATTGACCGTATATTGTGTGTGTGTGTGTGTGTGTGTGTTGCAGTGGTTACGCACTTTGGGAATTTACTTTTTCACCAGTGAAAAGAGAACCAAAACAGATACGCTTTTAGAAAGCTCTTAGCTGTAGTAAGCCCATACAATAAAATTTACAGCTTTTTCTCGCAATTCATTTGTAGGGCAATTTGTAAGGTGTAATATTTATATGCTTGTAATTAAGTTGAAAATTAAATGACTAACAAAATGGCTTACCAGCTTCTTCACAAAATCCAACCAAACCAACAAGGTTCCTGTGCTTTACTTTAGAAAGCAGCCTTACTTCTGTTTCAAGAAAGTTTGGAAAAGAAAAAACAAATCAACTAACCGTATTTTTTTTTATTGTTGTACAAAACAAAATCATTATCTGACTTGATTTCAATTGAAGCTTACCGTTTCTAAATTCTTCAGCACTTTGGTATGAAGCAGCATGGGCTCTCTTAATTGCAAGTGCTCCTTCTTTATCAAAAGTCCCTTTGTATACATTTCCAAATGCCCCAGAACCCAACAACCAATCTTCACTGAAATTATTAGTAGCCCTCTCTAACTCATCCAACTCAAAGCGCTTCAACTGCAACCTCTCAGCTTTCAAACGTCCTAATTAATTAACACAATTGACTAAGTAATTATCTAAGAACAACGTGCCCATATATACATATATGAGTTTTTCTCTAATACGGATCTCCTTATTTTTTTTTTTTCATGCGTACACAACTTTTAAAACATGGGTTTAAGAGAGTTAGATTTTAACTCTTTTAAATCGCACGGCTTTATAATTTATTCAAAAGTAATTTTCTTAAACCGTACAATTTAAGAGCTTATCCGCATTAAAATAAAACAGAAAAATCCCTTAGAATTGAAAAATATATACTGACATCATTAATTGTACAATGAAAAATTGGACCCATATCCATATGCATGTTTGAATCGGCCTGGATACGTGTAGCACTCAGGCTTTTTCGGTCTATACATGCACTGAGGTATGAATTTATTAGCTAGGGTAAGTACTGGCTGATCTGATAAAGAAAAGCATTCATGTGACGTTGCAGATAAAATTTTGGCAACGGGCAATGGCCATGAAAAAGGGACATTTCACAAAGTGCTTGCTCTAGCTGAAATCAATATAAATAATATCCTCTAACATGCATTTTTCCAGTGGAAGTTTTCCCGAGAAAACAAGATTAATGTAGTAATGTAATGTAAAGTAACTGACCTTTGAGCATGCGTTTTTGCTTGAAAATAGGCAAAAGCTTCCTCCATACAAAGAAGAACAAAGAGACACCCACCAAGATTGAAAAAACGGCAATAATAATTGCTCCCCACATAAATTTATGATTAGAGTTCTCCTGATTTTTAGATTCCTCTGGGGCATTTCCAAATGCAGAAGCTGGTGAATTCGCAGCAACCAATAAGTTTCTCTTCAGCATTATCTCTATTTCTACCTATGTGTAACTTGAAATAAAAGTAATAACGTGGGTTGATTCCTTTGCAAAAAGAAATGAAAAGATTCTCCGTTGATTTAGCTCTTTCTCAGTGGTTTCATTTTCACTGGGCGCCTTTGCAATATTCACTGTACGTACGTGCTCATACTCCTTTGGACGATCAATTTGCTTAATTGAAGGCGAGGAAAGAAAGATCAAGAAATTTACGCAAACAATAAAGTTCTTTCACAAAATGCCTGAACTAAATTCACTGCCGGCAGACCATATAATTTCAAAAACCAAGTCCAAGTATATTCGGAGTCACTCTCTCTATCTCTTTAGTCCATAGACTTGGTCTAATTAGGACGGCACATGAGCCAAAACAATATGCATGCAAAGAAAAATCTAATTAATTATGCTGCGTGCATATTCGTTTATCATTATTTTACAGTAAAAGTGTAAAACATCCTCATTTCTCAGCAATACAATAGTAGTCAATAGTGTTTTGTTATGATCTCAGTTCAAATCCACATTTTCTCTGGTCTGAACCAACTTTTCGAATGATTTTCGATATGTGTGTGTGTGTTATAATATTCCAGTGAATTATTGTATTGATGATGCGATTCACAGTGTGTAGTCTGTACTTTCGCTCGTGGGAAGCCCTTGTTGACAATGATGACCCTTTTTGTTAATCCAAATCGTTTTTATTTAGGTCTTAATTGGTGATTTCTGGACATAACAATAATGTTATTGGTGTAACTAAACAGTTTTAGTTAATTAATTAATTAATATAACATATTTTGGATCCACATGGTTGAAAAAATAGAATACTAAACATGTATCCAGACGCTTAGATTACATTTCTAGCTATACCAAGATAGGGATATTAATCTATTTTACTTTTTTCAGTGGAGGCAACCAATTAATCAGCAGGGTAACAACCATAATTCATTAATCTATTTGTATGATTGAAATCACAAGTTTGATTGCGCCAGGAGGTGGTGTCGTTTACTACTTGCTTTTTCTATTGATTTCATTGTCAAATTTTGCTTTAAAAATTATTGTTTTGGCTTGATTTTGTATGTTTTAGATAGTGTCTCGCGAGTTGTCGCTAAGTGAAAAATTCTCATCAAAATAGAGCCAAAGATGTGTTAACAAACAAGACAGATGCACGCATACATATGCCAAATAACATACGGATAAGACTTATACCCCCATATTAATCATTTTTGTATGCTGGGATTTCAATTTGTTGTGCAAAATCTTCTTGCTTAACTACGCTGTTCTAAGTGGGACGAACTTATGTTCATCTACGTTAGCGTCAGTCAATTTTTTTCAATATTATCTTTTTTTTTTTGTTCCCCCTCTTCCTATCACATAATTTTATTATGTGATGACAGAAAAGCGTTTTAATGGGGGTACTTTTAGTAAGGGGGGTTTCAGAGGCGTATTATTAATACTTAATAGCACCACTCTTTAATCAATTTCACATCTAGCAAAAAGCAGGCTCAATCTGGTTGCTTTTCAGGAGCAGCACTGGCCGATTGAGTAAATTTATCAAGATGAAGTGAGTGCTTGGTAGCTAGACCCAGACATGTCATACAACCTCCATTTCTAACAAAATACAGGATGAATCTGAATCTGGTTTCTTAAGCCAGATCATTAGAGTAAGAACATTTCCTGATCCTGGGCTAGACTGAATTCTAAACACATTATGCGGTATGATCTTCGACTGAATCCCATCCAAGATTCAATTATAAAAGGCAACAAAACTTGAATCTTTTGCTATCCGAATGCCGAGGTTTGTTTTATGTATTCGTGGATTTAGTTTCAATTTTCAACATTCAACTATGGCGTTACTCATTATCGACAAAACCTGATGTTAAACACTTAATCTCGACTAAGAAATTACTTTGTTAACAATTATTGTCAATAATGGTTTCGTGTATATTTTTGCCATAAAATGTGAGGTGACAATCCCTCCAATCATTAATGGGTAAATCAAACATGTGACAAGATCACATGATCTTTACCCCTTTGTTGAAAAGAATTAAATTGCTAGAAAGTGAATCAAATGGGACAAGTTGGGGGTGATTCAAGAAGCATCGATTCCATGCAGCTTCAAGTAAAACCACAAGAATGAAAAAGACATCGTGTGGTGCAAAAAATGACCTGCGTTGCAGAAAATCAATTGCAAACAGTTCATACGCGAGTGTGATGGATACCTTCAAGTTGAAATTAAAATACAGACTTTTTAGAAATAGATAGTTCTAGGTCTAGGGGTGTTCGCGGATTAAATTTTGCGGATTAAACATCAATTCATATTCGATCAATGATTTTACAGATTATAAATTTTTTATCCAATCCAATCCATAGATTTGTGAAATTCAATCAAAATCTAATCCATACGTCTGCGGATAGGATGAGGTTTTGACCCAATCCAAATACAATCAACTATTTTGCATATTGGTTTGAGGCTTAAAATTTTTAATCATGTCATATCCACAAACTAGCTAAATAAATAAAATTAATATAAAAATAATTTTACTACCTATCAAATTCAAAATTAAATAAGATTTAAATAAAGCTAGAAAATACATTCAAAGTTTCAAAATATAACACAAAAAAAAAAATCTCTTTTGTTTAGATCAATTCATGAAAATTAACTACTTAGGAAACTATATTTTTATTTTATATTATTATCGGATAAGATATAATATGTTGTTAATGTAACTATATTTTAACTTATTTATTTATTAGTAAGTATAATGTCATACTTACAAAATTATTTTTTATTAAATAAATATTTTTTATTTTTTTTACAGATTCACAGATTTTTGTGAATTTATATATGTAAATTTATATTCAATTCACTAACTGTGGATTTTTAAATTTTCAATATAATCTAATCTACTAATTCACGGATTGAATTTCTACAAATCAGACGAATTGAGTAGATCAGATTAGATTTTGAACACCCCTAATTCTAACTCCAGTTTTTGGAACGAACATTCAAATTCCTTTTCCAATACTACACAGTAACAATTGAAATTAATTTAATATGTTAAGTAATCATCTAAATACACGATATTCACTGATAGAACGTTAAAAAGGTATTTGAATGTCAAATAGATGAATCTCTGCCGGGGGGTTTTAACTGGTAATTCGTTAGAATAAAATTTAAAGGGTTAGAGACATTTTCCCTGGAAAATACGAAAAGTGAAAAAAAAGAAAGAAAAAAGAAACACTAATTTTTAACAAAAAATTTTAAATCCAGTAGCCACCAGCAAGAAATTGCTCAATAATGTTTACTCCGATGAAGGAATTAATGCAAATGAAGTTTGAGAGGTAGAACTGGACCAGTTGTCTGAAGTGAAGTAGGTGCACATAATGGCCGATTTCACTTTTTCCAATCTTATGTCAACATGGACCGATACAGGGGCGACAAAACGTGGCGGATTCTAAAAAGGTTGCATGTCGATTTAAATGCAGGTAGATGGGCGAGCTAATGGCAGAAATATTTGATTTGGTGAATAGAGGCCACAAGTCATTTAATTTTTTGTCTTGTGGCTTCACTTTCATGTACGAAGTTATTTATGGCCTTTCTTTAGCTTTTTTTTTTTTTTTGGTCCTTTTTTTTTAATATTTTATCTATAGCCTCCCTTTTTAGGTTTTAGTTCAGTGCGAAATTTTCTGGGGATCCCAGAAATCTGATTTAACAGTCTAATTTTAGATTCGTTTCTTTAATGTGGCATTTAATTAAAAAAAAAAAAAAAAAATCTATTTGTTGCCAAACTTAAAGAAGCAATGCTTTACATTAAAAGTATCAAACCTTAAAAGAATCTTATATTATGATTATGAAAGAAAGGATCTTTTTCTTGGATGTGGATTTAATGCTCAAATGCCTTTTTTCTTAAGTAATTTTTTAAAACTTCCTGATTAAAAGTTATTAAATAAGAATACAATATATAAATAATTAAATTTTAACCCTACATTATTGTAACCATACAAATCACTAACTCTGGGTTCAAATTCCTTCTTATATATGAATAATACCGTTTCATTACAACTAAGATTAATATGGGATTCAAATTCCTCAAACACAAACCACAAATTAAGATTATAACCAAAGAAATCAAATTAAAAAAAAAAAAAAAAACAGGTATGAGATGTTTTATTATAGGTCATCGGCTTTATTATGAATCAAGGACCATATTCTTCATGACGATGAATCATGGGCCATTTTAAGAGGAAAAAAATGAAAAAGAAACTGCACATTCAAAATATCCGACCAAACCCTATCAGCATCCTTGAAAATATTTATTGCAAGAAATCAATAGCATGTTATCCTTACAGTAAAATAAATGAGAACGAGCTACTAGCTCATAATATAGTTAATGAACCAGAGAGCCCTTCTTCAGAATAGATATTTTGGTAGAGACTAGAGTGAGATCTGGATAAGTTTCGAATTTTCATGCGGTGGAAACTGTGATGAGGCATGGGTAGCCATGCCACATTCTAATATATTAATGATACGGGGAAAGGAAAAAATACAGGTCTGTTTGGGATTTAGTCACTATCACTAATCTCCGGGCAATCCGTTATGAGTTTCATCAAATATTTAGTTGTTGTGCTCTCAAAATTAAGTCGAATCGCCACAATCATGCTCATGCATAAGATCTCAACAGCAATCCAGCAGCTCATAACATCCTTCAAGATTCAATTTGATTTTGCTGATTCTAGACCAATTGCAAGCTATAACAAATGGGGACTTCCAAAAATTTACATCACCCATTAGCAGACGGCTCAAACATCGATAGCTAAGTTTTCTCAGAATCAGGGAAGGGAAAAAGAAATGAGATATGGACGGAAGAAAGAAGCACACTGTTAATTCAAAATTTTATACATATGGCTCATCAAAATACATCGACCCATAGTGAGACAAGGCGCCCAGCTACCACAGAAAGGGAGTGGCTACATATTTAATGAACAAAATACAAAACATCTAATGGTAATGAGTGTATAAATAAGTAAAAAAGAAATTTTGGATAAAGTTATTTACAGAAAAGAAAATGCAACACATTACAGATCCCTCCGACATAATGGGCAAGAAGCGTGCCCAAGGAGCCACTTATCTATGCAAGGTATGTGAAACATGTGATGGCAATGAGGCAAACTTCTAGCTGTTTCACCAAGCTGAAAGTCCTGAGCACACAAAGAAATTGAATTAAACAGTTTCTTGGCAACTAATTACTTTTAAGAAATCAAATTGAGATTACAAAAAGTGGATTGAATGAAGAATAACAGTATGGGCGAACCTGAAGGCACACTGAACAAGAAGCTCTCTCTCCAGAAGCATCTATGTTGTTCTTGTCAGTAATTGTTATCTTTGGGATCTTATCGACTGATTCTCCTGTTAAACCTTTTGAAAGGCCAGTGTCAAAGATGTTGGGTGCCTCATCGAAGCTTACTTCAACAGCTCCCATCTGATACAACAGATATATTAAAACCATTAACACAATATAAAGAATTCAAGAATTGCGGCATAATCTTCCAACAGTTATGATTATCACAACAAAATACCTGACTCTGCACAGCACTGAGCATGGCTGGACCAATTCGCTCACGCACAAGTCTCCCACTTAGAAGGCTGGCAATAACATCGATCTATACAATTTGGAAAAGATCATAAATTGGTTATTTAACATGAAACTTGAAGATCAATTTGTGGAATCATCAAGTTGGCTAAGCAGATAAGCAACAATGACGCTGGCTAAATGGCTCACCAAATACAGGAGACACCCGATCCCAGACTCATCTGATTGCCAAAGAACAAGGGAAGATTCAAATACTTCAATCGAAAACACAGCTCCAGATATTGCCCCAACTGCAGCCCCTCGAACAAACCCACTCTCAGTTTCCTGTCCTATTAAAGCTCCAGTCATGGCTCCCAACAACGTGCCCACTGCATACAGTACACAAATGCCATATAAGATCCGTATGCTGGACATGGGGGAAGATTATGCACAGAATATACTTTCTTTGTATGCTAATTGATTCACATAATTGAAATTCCACAAAAATCGCAAGCATCAATTTTCCCTATTTATCTCATTTCCTTTTGGCTAAACCAAATCTAAAATCTAACCATATACAATCAAAGCTATATCCAGATTTATTTAACCAAATCCCAAATAAAGCAAAAACCCACATCAAACGACATAATCAAATAATGAAACATACCATAAAGAAAATCAACAACAATTAATGAGAATTTGAAGAGCAATCACATAATGTTTGAACTAAAAAAGAAAGAAAAAACGAACCTAATGCGAAGAAGAAAGTGAAGATCGCAGAGAAGATGTTCCCAATAACAGCAGAAACCGCAAAATTGCAGAATTCTTTAACCCTTTCAAAGAAATTGCCACACAAAGACAACGACGACATAGAAAAACGAGAAGGGTATGCATAAAACTCCATTATTTCTTTTGGTCCAAAGCAAAGATTTGTAACAATTGAATTCTCGTTATGCAATACAATAAAAGACTCAAATGAGCTGCTTTTATTTATAAAGAAAAGAAAGAGAGATGGGCATTGGTATTGGCTTAATACTTCGTCCCTAAGAGAAAATGAAAAGAGACGGTATCAACCAACTCGCATTTAAAGCTTGTTTTCGTTGAATACAGGACCCTTTTTGTGAAAGAAATATCTGAGCTTTATTAATTAATAATTAAATGAAAACAATTTTTTGCGCTTTTTCAATTTTTCAAAGACAGCCAGACGCCAGAAATTAGAAACTTGGTTTGACGATTCCACAGTAGAATAAAATCACAACAGTGATTTCAAATTAGAAATATACATGGCAGTGGTTAAGTTACATTAGTTTTACGTTAGAATAGATTATCACATGATGATAATAAATTTAATATTTATTTTTATGATCCTGAGATCATCTTCGGTGTTTCATCGTGGAGCTAATTCAACTTAGTCATATATATATATTAATATTAAAATATTATTAATAATCGTCTTATGATGATAATAAATTTAATATTTATTTTTATGATCGTGAGATCATCTTCGGTGTTTCATCGTAGAGCTAATCTAACTTAGACGGATATATGTATATATATAAAGTAACTTAAATTTTTCTGATAAAATGAATTATATTATTGACAATGGGGAAGCTTTATTTTATTTGTTTTGAGTTAGAGCTAATTTTAAGAAGTGTTTTAATAAGCTTTCGTGAATATATCTCGAGTAGGAGAGAGTGCAATAAGAAATTAGAATTAAGAAAAAGTTTAATTCCAGTGGGCCGACAGTCGAATATCTCTTCGCCCCGTATTCGATGCCGAGGGTTTAAAATTTCTTCATGTATGAGGAAGTTTATTTTGGTTTTAAATCTCTTGATTAGCCTTCCACTTTAACAATTAATAGGTCTATTAGGTCCCTACAAACATTAGGCTAAACTTAAATCCTGACAAATATCTTAAGCTGTATTTATTTCCGTAGTGTTAAATTTTTAAAGGGAAATTCTCTTTGAATCCAATTTACCCTAACTATCATTTTTTTTTTAATTTTGAGGATAAAAAATCAGTTTATAACTGGATTATAAAAAATATTATCTAAATTTTGTTAAATTTATTATTGTTGGACGCCAGAATTCTCAGGTGAAGTTATGTTATAAAAAAGTATGGAAATAATATTGTAAAATAAAATAAAAATATTTTATATAATTTAACTCTTTAAAAAAGTTTTACAACCTCTACTCCATTTTGAGATTCTCCCAATAGAGGCAAAACAACCTTTTTAATCACTAAAAGCTCTTACCCAATTGAAATCAAATATCATTAAACCAACTGAAAAGAAATTTTAATATTATAAATATAATAAGTATTTTCAATAGTAAAAAGTTAAACTTGTTGAAGTAAATAACCTACATTGGTTGAGAAAAGTCATCAGACTAATGACCAGTTTGATAGTACTTTATTTTTTTAAAATAATTACTATAGTTATATTGTAAAAATAATTAATTATGAAGAAAATCATTTAGATTTTTGGTAAAATTTATTTTTAAAACTGGTGTAAATTTAAAAAAACAGTCATATGTATTTGATAAATTTTACTACTAAAACTGCTATAAGAAAATAAATGATTAAAATTGACATAATCTTAAATTAAATATATTTATTCATTTATAAATATTTATATATAATATTTGTTTTATTGTGCATACACAATAATTGATAACTAAAATAAATATTTTTATTTTATTTTTTTTCTCAATATTATTGTTAATAATAATAATCTCTTTAAATCTCTTAATTGTATTTTCTAACTAATAAGGATAACTTTAGATTTTTATAATACCAATGAAGATATATCTATATAATTATATTAATTATAAAACTTATTCTCAAATCAATGAAAAGTTACTCATTCTCTACCTTTTAAAATATGCTTAAGATGTGGATATTTTGCTAAAAGTAATTTTTGAAAAAAATTTCCAAACACTAAAATTAACTTTAAACTTTTTAAAATCACTATTAAAACTTCCAAAAAGATTCAAAACGGATCTTAAAAGTATAAGCTTAAGACAAATATCTAACTTCTAAGTAATTTTTAAGTATAAATTGAGCTCATAATTTTTAAAAAAAAACCAAACTCATGCACAAATAAAACCAATATTACATCATTATATAACAAGGACCAATAAAAACGACCATCGTACACGGGATCTGGGGAAGCATAATAAGCTTTTATAAAACTAAACATGTACATTTGATACGTGTAAAACGAACGATGCTCGTGTCAGTTAATATAAATGAAGTAATAATGCATTTTTGAAAATTTGCTCTTATTCTACGGAATTCATTCATTGTCATGCATGACTAAGTAAACCAGAGAAAAAAAAAAAAGAAATTATACAATGACGCTTACGTCGCCAATTGTGAATATTTCAACGTAATCAAATTTTCTATTCACAGTCCAATCGCAACACGGTAGAAGAATAAAGAAAAATATAAAGATGATGATTCTTTTTTTCTTCTACGATTAGAAGCAATTGTCCCAAAAGTTAGAAAATGAAATGCGCAACGAAACCATAAACGGAGGACCACTTCTTCATGCTTTTGCAAATTGAAAATTGCGAGTGCCAACTAGTGGTGATATTTTGCGAAGTTACTTTACAAAATTGCTTTTTACTTTTCTCTATAATTTAAATTTTTTTTTTATATACATTAATGCAGGTCCAATTATGTTGCAACAGTGGTACGGTATCACTGTTGCTTTCAACCATTGAATCTTCTTAATACAACTGTATAATTATAAATTCAATAACTAATTACAACAGTGGTACGGTACTACTGTTATAACATAGCTTTGCCCCATTAATGCAACGTCTAAGAGTATAAAAGTCATTATCCTCGTGCTTTATTTATATTCTCAATACATTTAAACTACATGGCTGGCATCAAGACAAAGGGTATTAGTAAAATGATCAATAAAAGTGGAGACATTTATCACAAGAAGGATCTTTGGACTATTTTAAAACATAAGCGAGATTTTATTTAATTTTACCAATCAACAAGTGGTTCAGGTTTATTCTCCTAATACTCAATCACTGCGGCTAACTGGCTATAAAATAATTCTTGTTTGTTGTCCGTGGTTTTTGCAAAAGATGAATGAAAAAAAAAATGAAAAATGATTGGTGATCTTAAAGATTTTGCACATGCCGTATCTGAAAAAAAAAGAAAGTTATGTACATGAAGAAATAATAATAATTGCTATAAAACATTTTCTTATGATGTTTAGATATATTTGGAACTGAAGTATTTTCAAAATAAAACAAAAGAAAATTTCATATTTTTCCCATATCGAAAAAATGCATTTTCACTTTCATCTCACATTATTAAATAATCATAAAAGAAAATAGGGACTCAATTTATTTTGGAATTTATCTAAGCATGGATATATCTTAATTCTTAATTACACGCACCCGATCTTTCAAATGCTTTAGCTAAACACGCGTATTGTAATCTGACTTTGAGAAGGGATTTGGAAATAGGTTGAGGTGACAACAACATCAAACCAATTTTGTTGGTTCAAGCAAGTAACAATTGCAGAAAAATTACCTAATTGTGAGGGAACAAATTAATACATCATCAATCATCAATTATTAATACAACTTTCTATTTAAAGATCATTGGCGATTGAAGCCTCGAAAATTCTAGTGGCTGTGGCCCTTTGCTTACTAACCTTTTCTCTCCTTCCGTCTTCGGGTGGGCCTAATATAAGTTTCAAATCAAAATCAAAAGATTTTATTTCTAGAGAAAACTTATACGGTTGCTTAGTCAATGTGCATCATGCTTTCTAATGAATAATCTATGTCTTTCAAGCTGCTGCAACTGTTGTGTTTAATTTAGGCACAATGCTTCAATTAATTAATCAATCGATTCTTTAAAGTATCTTCTTAGGTAATGGTTCCTCTTCAAAACTGTACAAGAAAAAAAAAAATCTTATCTTGTGGAAATTTAAGCATGGGACTGTGGGAGGACGTTTATGTTAATTACTTTATTAATTTAATTTCTTTTGGTGGGTAAACTACAAGGTGACCAAGAATGTGCTGGTATCCGGATGCTTTTACGACCAGCTTGCACTAATCTGTCATTTAATTTAGAGATTAAATATAGGATTATAGTAACATTATTTAGGAAGCAACTTTTGACCCACTTCATGAATCATAAATCTTATTTAGAGAAAATAAAAAGATAGATTAAACGGGTTTGTTTGGGATCATTTGAGTGGTTTTCAATAATGCTGTGGGCTTCAATAACATGCATGCATGAAACCAAATCTTCGACGAGTCTCTTCCCAACCGAAGTTTGGTGAAGAGAAAGCGAGAGGAACAGACAACCGGACTTAATGGAACTTGTTTACGGATTGGACAAGAAGGGGCCGTATTTGACGTGGAGCTGAGCTCTCTCACCAAATGTGAGTTTGTGGCTGTGCTGATTAATTTTTTTGAATTATACGAGACTAATGCTCAGATTATAAATCATATTTAATGAGATTAGTATATTATTATTTATAATAAAAAAATCACTGTGATTAATTTATAAATCTTATATAGTACAACTCAGATTTTAACCCTCCTTAATATTCGAGAGATATTTACTCCACTCACATTTTTAAAAAAAAATTATTTTTACTTAAATTAAAAAAAAAATTAACGCCCATAAAATATTGTGGGGCTCGAACTAAAGACCTTACAATTGTAAGGCTTGAGTTCTAACACTAGGTGCTGATTAATTAAATTTAGCCAAAGAAAAAAAAAACAATTTTAGTATTACAGCCTATGTCCGTCCACTGATGACTTATGAGAGAACAAAAAAGACATGCAAATTATCAGCCGTACCATGTGATAAGCTGGTTATCCATTTTTGCAACCAGGCATAATTAAGTGACGTGACATTTAATTATGTAAATTATGTGATAAAAGAGAAAATTAGGGCGCCTCTTTCAATTGATGTTTTTCTTACTTATTTTGAAAATTATGTACGAAGATAAAATCAACAAAAACGTGTTTAATTATTTTCTCAAAAATTATAAATAATGAGAGAAAGTAAAAAGATACTTATTATTTAATGAAAAATCTTGTAATAGTTGCATTATATTTTTTTAGGTTATTGTGAGAAAATATATTTATAACGTTATTTTACTGAATAAAATATAAAAAATAAAGCGTCTAAAGAATTGCATAATGTAACGTAAAAAATTTAAAAGATATATATCATTAAAAGTTTTATTTAGTTAGAATATTATTATAAATAAATGTAAGTATATTAGATTAGGCTGCCATCTATTTATTAAAATAATATGTGTATTGTATTTGTATAACATGTACAATTAAACGAATTTTTACTGTTATTTTTTATTATTATTAATATATATTCAACAGATAGTAGGATCCACAATTTATTGCAGTGAGGTTCCAAAGTCAAATTTGTGGAAACGTTTGGCAGATAAAGAAAATTCGAAAAGCTAACATGGCGTTCTTCAGTTTCCAAACTCTAAAGAATGGAAATGTTGTGTTTTCGAAGACTGTAGCACATCCCTCCAAAATGAGCCCCTCACCAGTCCCCAAGAAAGTTATGTGACTTCATCCATTTTCCTTTTCGCAAAATGAAAAATAGCGAACTGAAAACGATACCAAAACGCACCCGAGAGCACAACTTGGAAGCCAAAAGTTTCTTCACCTTCTAATATATAACTGATGAAAAGCTAATTAATTTTTTTTTTATTTAACTCAACACACATCAGTAGTGAGATTCAAACCCAAAATTAAATATTAAAAAGATGATTTCTTGTAATTGGCACTAATCCTTCACCTCAAAACTAATCAAGTTTTAATTTCAATAATATACTTTAAAACCAAACAATTAGCCAATAGCACACTATTACTAACTTTTCAACAATTTCATTTTTTTTGTCCTTTTTGGTGTTAAATGATGCAATCCTAGCTTACGTTAATAAATTTTATTACAAATTAAAGGAGTATTGTAATTTTTTGAAAGAAAGTAATCAGCAAATAAATTTTCATGGAGTTAAAACTTTAAACCCCTTATGTTAATGTCCTATTTTACATGAGTATATAAAAATAAATTTAAATTCAGTATTGAACTCCATGTATGTGTACATACATAATGATATAAGAGTCAAATTTAATTTAATTAATTTTACATTTTATATTCTTATATCATTACGCATGATTAAGATTTGGTTAATTTTATATTATATTCTTATCAAAACGACTAGCATCTTTTTAAAAGGTGAGGTTACTGAATCTAACTCTTTATAAAAATATGGCCAAAAATGGGAGAACAACCAATCACAGGCATTTTACCATATCAATACCGTACGGTGGGCGACCACGTCAGCATTACTAGGATTATTTTGGACACCAGTGACTAAAAGAATAAAATATCCCCCGTAAAATTTAACGGGACCGGGTACATGCACCACCGCATCTTTTGATTTCTTCCCTCGAGTCTCGTTCCCTCTTCAAAAATGAACGCAATCTCTATCTCTCTCTCTAACATATGAAGGAAAAATAGATCTCAATTTCACCAACCGCTCTTCATTCATTTCATTTCTTAAGTGGTTCAAATACACAACACAAAGAATATTGATAAAGTAAAAATCATCTCACCATGGGTTAGTAACAGTAATCAGTTCTTGCTAATTCATGATAAATCATCTAATCATTTATTGACGTGTCACTCAAGTTTATTAGTTAACTTCTGTATTTTTAGATTATTATTATTATTGTTATTATTTAAGGCCGGTTTTGAATTTATTGCGTTTTTCCTCTTTTATGTTATTTCACAGCGACTGAAAATCCTTTCAAGAGCATACTGAAGACTCTACAGAGCCCTGACGGTGGTGAATTCGGCAAGTATTACAGCTTGCCGGCTCTCAACGATCCTCGAATCGGTTAGTAATTTATTTATCTGTTTGTTTATTTCTATTGTATGTCAGCGCAGCGTCTCTGTGTGTTTCTCGAGAAAATTGATATCCGGTACTATAAAAACGATATCATACTTAGATCAAATGATTTTATTATGCGAACGAACTGTGTTTTATTTTTCAATTTAACTATGTATTTACTTATAATATTTTTTGAATTGAAAAGAGGAGTTGCGTTGATGTGATTGATGTTTATGTTACAGGTAAGCTACCTTACTCGATTAAGATACTTCTAGAGTCAGCTATTCGCAACTGTGATGAGTTTCAAGTTAAGAGTAAAGATGTGGAGAAGATCATTGATTGGGAAACTACTTCACCGAAGCAAGTTGAAATTCCATTCAAGCCTGCTAGGGTGCTACTGCAGGTAAATTAAATCATCACTGCATTCCACTAGCCGAGTATTTCTCCACTTGTAAACTAAACTCACAGTGGAGTGCTTTAAGCTTCGGTAACTATTCTAGAGTAATTTATTTGAAATAATCAGAAGAATGTTGTGAAAGTAGTACTTAAAGAGTGTAAAAGCACTTGGCAAGTGCATTTCCAGAAAGCACTTTTTTGAGTAAAAAGTCATTTAGATTCTTTTTCGTAAATTCATTTTATGGAAAAGAAACTTCTAAAGCTGTATTTAATCTAATTGTGTTTATTGGTGATTGTGGATGTTACAATGTTGTTTGAGTTGTGACTTAGGATTTTACCGGTGTTCCTGCTGTGGTTGATCTTGCATGCATGCGTGATGCTATGAACAAGCTTGGCGGTGATTCTAATAAAATTAATCCATTGGTGAGTATCTTTCTTTTTTAAAAAAAAAAAAAAAAACTAAATTGTTAAAGAAATCTTGGTTTGAGAATGTATTTCTTTATTTTGACTTATTTTTGGTTTGGCTTGTGATGTGGGCTGTAATATTTGTATATGCAGGTTCCTGTAGATCTTGTTATTGATCACTCAGTTCAGGTTGATGTGGCAAGGTCAGAAAATGCAGTGCAGGCAAACATGGAATTTGAGTTCCGAAGGAACAAAGAGAGATTTGCCTTTCTCAAGTGGGGATCTAATGCCTTCCACAACATGCTTGTTGTGCCTCCTGGATCAGGGATTGTCCACCAGGTAATCAACATCGGGCGTTATTGGAGGATCATAGTATTATGCTCTGACTTCATGATTTAGGAGTTTTGTTTGGCTATTGTGGAAAACCAATATGCTTTTTTTTTAGGTCTGCTGGTTTCTTGCTTGTCAATGAGTTTTTTAAGTTTTGTGATGTTTATTTACAGGTTAATCTAGAATATCTTGGCAGAGTTGTCTTCAACACAAATGGGATGCTTTATCCTGATAGTGTTGTTGGAACAGATTCACATACTACTATGATTGATGGGTTGGGCGTTGCTGGCTGGGGAGTTGGTGGTATAGAGGCAGAGGCTGCAATGCTTGGACAGGTAAAATATTTACTTTGAAATGTCATCTATATTTCTTGGGACCAGAGAAGGGGCTGGTTGTTTGAATGGATATCCAATTGTCCAAGGACCTGAACAGATATATATATATATATATTTCACTATTTTACTAGTAGGAGGATATTTGTGCAATTTGAGATTTACTGTAGATCTGGCAGTATCACATACTCAAGAATCAAGAAATATTTACTTTTTGGCTATTATTTATTGCTATGGTCAATGCACCATTTGATGTAATCATTGCATACTTTTCAACCAGTGAACAGACAATACGGTTTTGGATTACCGCCTTTGTATTTTTGGTTGAGCTATTTCTGTTTAGCTTAAGCCTTGGTTGCATTAATTAAATAGCTGGTTAGGAATACTGATCACCTCTTGTTATTCTGGTTGATTAATCTGTAGCGTTATCCCTTTCTCTCACGTTTTTAATGATGTATGTGCTTATGCAGTTTCTTCCCAAGAAGTATTTATTTACTTTAGCTTTTCTTATGCAGCCTATGAGCATGGTCTTGCCTGGTGTTGTTGGTTTTAAACTATCGGGAAAATTGCGAGATGGTGTGACAGCCACTGATTTGGTTCTGACAGTCACCCAAATGTTGAGGAAGCATGGAGTTGTTGGCATGTTTGTTGAATTCTATGGTATGCTTTTTGATACAACCACTTGGTCCTTTTATGTGCTTAACTTGAACTCACTTAGTTATTGACTAGTATCTTGTATGCAGGAGAAGGCATGAGTGAATTGTCATTAGCTGACCGTGCTACCATTGCCAATATGTCTCCTGAGTACGGTGCAACCATGGGCTTCTTTCCTGTAGATCATGTTACTCTGCAATATTTGAAACTGACTGGCAGAAGTGACGACACAGTAAGTCATGAGTTCAGATTTTATTTTATAACTTTGTCTGTTTTCATAAACTGACTTACAAACCGAAATGTAGGTTTCCATGATAGAATCATATTTGCGGGCCAATAAGATGTTTGTTGACTACAGTGAGGTGAATCAGGCTCCCTAAATTTGATTCTTTTTTCTAGACATTCTTAACCAACATACTAATAGTAATAGATCTTGACTTCTAAAATTGTTTGCGATCTCAGCCTCAGAGTGAGAGAGTGTACTCCTCTTATCTTGAATTGAATCTTGAGGAAGTGGTGCCCTGTGTGTCAGGACCCAAGAGGTACCACTACAATTCCTTTTCACCATAATCTATAGTATTGCAATTTTTAAAATGGCATGCCCCTCAAACCTCATGTATTGCAGGCCGCATGATCGAGTTCCTCTGAATGAAATGAAGGCAGATTGGCATGCATGCTTAGATAACAGAGTTGGATTTAAGGTGAGAAACTTTAGACCAGACTTTGCTCATCTTTCATGGGAATGGTTGTCCATGGCCCATGGGTGCTGGGTTGATACTTCACTCCTGAGTAATGTTTTCTCAAATAATCAGCATAATCACCTTTCTCTTTCTCTCTAGATACTAACTTTTCACACATCATATTCCAGGGATTCGCTATACCCAAGGAATATCAGAGTAAGGTTGCAGAGTTCAATTTTCATGGGACTCCAGCACAACTTAGGCATGGAGATGTTGTCATAGCAGCTATCACCAGTTGCACAAATACCTCAAATCCAAGTGTTATGCTTGGAGCTGCATTGGTTGCAAAGAAAGCATGTGAATTGGGATTGGAGGTTAGATGTCTTTTTCTTTCTTCATTTTTCTATCAGCCTGTATGGATTTTCCTGACTGAATAATTAAAAACTTAAGACAAATTATTAAGCAAGATCAATCAGGAAATGTGATCTCTAGAGATGTAGCAATGTCCACTGGATTGTTTGCGAGATTAATTAGGAAATATGATCTTGAGAGCTATAATGATGTCCTGGTAGATGAGCCTGGATTGTGATGGGAAAATGTTTCCATTCCCTTGTTTGTGTATATCAATTATGATATATCTTTTGACAGGTCAAACCATGGATTAAAACAAGCCTTGCTCCAGGATCTGGGGTTGTAACCAAGTATTTGCAGAACAGGTGCTTTATAAGAATCTGCAATATTTTCTTCCATTATTTGTTTCAAATTTTTGACATATTCCTGAGTCAAACAATTGCCTTTGCAGTGGCTTGCAGAAATATTTGAATCACTTAGGGTTCCATATAGTTGGGTATGGATGCACCACTTGCATTGGGAACTCTGGAGATATTGATGATGCAGTAGCAGCAGCTATTACTGAAAATGGTAAATTTCTTGATGGAAGCAGTGCCTTTTGGATGCTTCTCTTAAGAATACTGCTAGAAGATCATGTTTCCTAATCTTCTCTGAACTTCCCAGATATTGTCGCGGCAGCTGTTTTGTCTGGAAATAGGAATTTTGAGGGTCGTGTGCATCCTCTAACAAGGGCTAATTATCTTGCTTCACCTCCTCTTGTAGTTGCATATGCTCTGGCTGGCAGTGTACGTAACTTTTCTTCAGAAAAGCTATAGAACACTCTGAAACTTTCAATCCAACATTTTGATGCTTCTCTTGACTTTTTCCATGTTAGTGCTGGTAGAATATGCAAATTTAATCTTTTTAAGCATCCTTCCGGATATGCAACTTCAGTGGCAAGTGTGTCTCATAAGAACCAACGTCGCAGGTCAATATTGATTTTGAAACAGAACCTGTTGGGGTGGGGAAAGATGGAAAGAAGATCTTTCTCAGGGACATCTGGCCATCCAGTGAAGAAGTAGCGCATGTGAGCAACTCATCCAGCTTTAGTGTCATTTTGAGCTGCTAAAAATATTAGTGACAAATAACTGGATATTTAATTTTTCTTTTCGTCACTTATCTTTCAGGTCGTACAAAAAAGTGTTCTGCCTGATATGTTTAAGGCCACATACGAAGCAATCACCAAAGGGAATCCCATGTGGAATCAATTATCTGTCCCTTCTGGCACTCTCTATGCATGGGACCCAAAATCAACTTATATACATGAGCCACCATACTTTAAAGGCATGACCATGTCTCCTCCAGGCCCCCATGGAGTGAAGGGGGCTTACTGCTTACTCAACTTTGGAGATAGTATTACAACCGATCACATCTCACCAGCTGGTAGTATCCACAAAGATAGTCCTGCAGCCAAATATCTTATGGAACGTGGGGTTGATAGAAGAGATTTCAACTCTTATGGAAGTCGTCGTGGTAATGATGAGATTATGGCAAGGGGTACATTTGCCAATATTCGGCTTGTAAACAAATTGTTGAATGGAGAAGTTGGGCCTAAAACAATTCACATTCCTACTGGGGAGAAACTCTCTGTGTTTGATGCTGCTATGGTAATTTCTTTCTACTCATGAGAAGTTTCCGGATTTTTCAATAATAGTGTGTTCTTATATTCCTTTTTCATTTTCTTAACAGAGGTACAAGAATGAGGGGCACGATACTGTTATTTTAGCTGGTGCTGAGTATGGCAGTGGAAGTTCTCGTGATTGGGCTGCTAAGGGTCCAATGTTGCTGGTAAATCCTTGTATAATGTCTGATTTTTGTTCAGGTTAATAAACTTTTCAGTCTTGTGAAAATTGCTTAAATTTTAATTGGACTCAGGGTGTGAAAGCGGTGATTGCAAAAAGCTTTGAGCGAATTCACCGTAGTAATTTGGTGGGTATGGGCATAATCCCGTTGTGTTTCAAGCCTGGTGAGGATGCCGAGACTCATGGGTTGACTGGCCATGAACGCTACACCATTGACCTTCCAAGCAGTGTGAGTGAAATTAGACCTGGTCAGGATGTCAGAGTGGTCACAGACAGTGGCAAGTCATTCACATGCGTTATAAGATTTGATACAGAGGTAATAACATCCATTTCATTGTGCTTCTCTCATCTCATGGGCCATGGGGGGCTCTTATTTCAATCTTGAGCTTAATTTATTGCCACCTTCTATTGAATCTTTCATCACTACAAAATGTAGGTGGAATTGGCTTACTTTGATCATGGAGGCATACTGCAATATGTCATAAGAAACTTGATCAATGTGAGACAATGATTCCGCAAGAACCAACTGGTGCTCTTCAACCGGGGTCTACTTCTTCATTGCTTTAACGCTGTAGCAGATTCAGCCGACGTCCATGAATAAATTACGGAACTAAGTTTAGAAATTTCTGTTTTTTGCAGTCATTTTGAATTACATTTTTATATCGAGAGCTTTGATAAACAATAGGACACGCCCTAGACATGAATTTCCCGCAATAAGAGAATAATTATTGAAATTTTTGTTAATTTCCACATTGATCTTGATTGTCAATTTATTTTTTCCGTGGCGTCAACCGAAGAACACAGTAAGGCTAATGGATTTTAAAAGTGTGATGTAATAGAAACAATCTACGATATACTGATTCCTAATTTATAGGAATTATTGTAGTATACGGTCTTATATGATGTCTTTTTATCTGTATGGAACTACGAAAATGGACAGAATTTTTTTTTTTGGTTTAATGGTTGGTTAAAATTGAGTTTTGTATTTTTTTTTATTTTTTAATAACGGTCATCTCGGCCTTTTCGTTAGTTTACCCAGGCAGAGAAGGGGAAAAACACAAATAAAAGGGAGAATTCCAGATAAAATATGTATGCACGTCAGGGCGGCCGGATCACCTCGTAGCCCAGGCGGGTTTTCGGCATTAAACACTAGACCAGACGGTATGCTATGGGCCAAAGGCCCAAATGGCAATTTTCACACTGGTGTCCGGCTTTTTTGCCTTAGGGTACAATGCCCTTAAAGAGCTGGACTCTCAAGATTAAACCAGAATGCATCTGTCAACCAGTCCGATTCAAACTGGCAGAAACAAATCAAGTTCCATATGATGATAATTTCAGCGCTCGTAAACATCAGCAATTCAATGTTCTAGTTCTTTTTTTTTTTTTTAATCGGGAAAAGAAAAAGAAGTTCTAAACTTTTCTAACTCTTGAATTCTGAATTTAAAACCCTAATTCCCACATTGGTGACGAGGATAATTGACTACCAAACAAATAAAACAGAAGAAAAAGAGAGAGCTAAGACAAGAAACTAAATAATAAAAGAACCATATGCCATATTAAACAAACACAAAATGTCGATTTTACATCAAAGCACACATTTAGCTCAACAGCAACTAAAATGTCCTAAATCTTTTGACACCTGGAATACTTGTAAATTTCCAAAGTTTTATTCTATGTGGGCGGCAATACGTGAGGGCTCTCAACTTAATAAAACAAAAATAAGTTAGCAGGGGCAGAAGGACGTCATCTTTTTAATAATTGAAGCCCAATTCTCGTTGGAGCTTTTGCTGAGACTTTACAAATTTGCTTCAATGATGTGAGAACTCAGAAACTAAAAGCTGTCAAAAAGGAAAAAGAAAATTAGATAAGAGGGCATTGTAGTTGAAAAGTAAGAAGTGAAAGATTGAGCTGCTCAACTAGTATAAATTCAAAGAACATGCAACCACACCAATATGCAGAACATTCTATTATCCTAGTTTGGCCATCACGAATGTTTTAAGGAAATTCCTCTCAATATCAGGGTGCATAGCATAAAACCTCTAATATACCTATTCACACAGCCATATTCTATCCTATCCAATTCAAATGGGTAACTCTTTTAAAAATGGGTATCTCATTTAAAAATGCAGACGTGGATAATATAAAGCTCAGTGGCAGGTATTTAGATACAAGAAGCAAAGTATATCAAATACAAAATGTCTAAAAGAACAAGATTGTATAGACATCAATGAGTTCATTCTGTAGTCAGCAACTATAGTCAGATGCTGTTTATGACAACTAGTCCACAATCATTGGCAAAGTAGTGAATAAGATAGACAACAATTACCTTTAAGCCTGTAGTTCAAACCTTATACTCATTCACACGTATCCATTTTGTAGATGACCACTTATTGCCTTTAATCACAGGGCAACCTCCTGGTGTAAG
The DNA here is from genome assembly GCF_000493195.1 of Citrus x clementina. Taxonomy (NCBI): domain Eukaryota; kingdom Viridiplantae; phylum Streptophyta; class Magnoliopsida; order Sapindales; family Rutaceae; genus Citrus; species Citrus x clementina. Next base: position 537,637 of record NW_006262075.1, on the reverse strand, counting down.
ACAGACAACAAACTCATCAGATCATAATGTCTTGTGTAGAATGAACTCGGGTACAACTTTCCTAGGATCATTTTGATCAATTCAGCAAAAAAGTTAATGGGATTTTTCTCTTCATTCAATAAATATTAATTCATGTCCATAAGCATATTACTGAACTTGAACTGAACACCTTGACAAGCATGTAATTGATAACTCCAACTAACCATGCAAACTAGAAGGATCTAAAGAGGCATCGGGCTTCATGCTCCAGAAAAGCAATGCATCACCCATTTTTGGTTTAATAGAAAGTCCTGTCTTTCCACATTCAGATAATTCATTCCACCAAGGCACAGCACTGATGTTCCCTTGGGCATTAGGAAATACTGTCTCACCTCCTTCTTCAACGTCTGAGCTGTATGATTTAAAAGTAAGAAAATCATCAGAAGAACAATTATGGACTTACAAATAATACACTCCAAGAAATGCAGATAACTATATCACTTACAGGTACATTAGCACCGTAGCCATGCGTTGCCCCCCATTCTTGGTGTTGAACTCATCCATGAAATAGTCAAAGTGAGGCTCATATTTTTGTCCAGCTTCATAATGGAGAACTTGAAGTCCTTCTCCATTCTCTATATGTACATTGTCAGCTCAAGCATCAGCCAACGTAATTTGTGGCCCCAAATAACAAATAGACACTAAACCTCGAATATAAAAGTGGAGCATATTTATAGAACTTGACAATGGACTGTAATGGAGAAGGTGCATTAAGTAAAGTGAAATGATGCTAGCCCCGATGGTGAACCCCCCGAACCTCAAATAGGAATTTTTTTTTTTTTTAACAAGTTTGTTTTCTTACTCAGGGTTTAAGTGGGGCTTCCCTTCCAAGAATATCTCACTGTTATCAAGGAAATGATAGCAAAAAAGCACAAAAGGATTTTACAACAACGAAACAAATTCATTTCTTAAGCAGATAAAAAAAGAAAAGTGAAAACTTAAACTGCATACCTAAAGGTAAGAAAGTGAAATCTGCAATCCTTTTCTCAATATCTCTAATAATTTTGTCTCGTCCTCTAGCAAGAAATGTTCCAGAACTTGTCCGAACCCTGTATATTTAGTGATATATCAAATGCTTGTTTTACAAGGTAGAAGATACATAACTGCGAGGCAGAAAGGAAGTCAGAAAAATTCCAACATCCAGATTTAATTTAAATTATACACACCTGCTATCTTTGCTCTTGCCAGTATCACTATCAACAACAGTCGACTTTCTCATATGAGGTGTGGCAAGATTGATTAGGTACTCGCACTCCTCCTTGCTCTGCGCAGAAAAGGTGATCAAATTCAGTATGTGAGCAAATCAAATCAAATGAAATTGAGCCCAAGATCCCAAGTTTGTTATCCACACATGCATACAAACAAAACACCCAAGCCAAGTAGCCAATTGTACTGCTGTTCTTGTGACAGATACTTCAATATAATTCATAACAATCAATAGTAGATCAGATTTACTTTCAAGAAGCGTAATCAATCAATAATGCCAGCTGAAATCACAAACAACCGCCAAGTTTCTCAAAAGTCAAAATAAGACGCAAGGCTTAATGGATTTCATTCTAAAAATCGACATGACTGAATGAGAATGAAGAGGGAGAATCACATCAAAGGGTCAAAATTATTAGCATTTCTAAGCTCAATTGTAGAAAATCAAAATAACCAAAAAAAAAGAAAAGAACTCACCAAGAAATTATGATAAACAAAAGCTCGAGGCTCCCAAGAGATCACCTCAACCCATTGCTCTGCTCTCCCTTCATCTCCTTCACTTCTACAAAGAAAGAAAGAAACAAAACAAGTCAGCATAAATTACGAAATTATCCTCGAAGAATTAAGCATAAATTACAAAAAGAGACCTCTCCATAGACTTGCGTACAATGGAGCTGAGATCGTTGGCTTTCCGCGAATCGCCGGAACTGCTCGGCATGGATAGGATCCCGAACGCGAGAAGAATCAAAATCGCGAACGTGAACATGATCAGCAATGTCAAGATCAAAGTCGAAGACGACGATTTTCGCGTCGGGAATCGCGAATACCTCGGTTTCGCCATTGGTTCTCCGATTCCACTATCGAGATTCCAAAACTAGTGAAAAAAAATTCAAATCCGATCCGCAAAACCTAGAAATTAAAGAGCGAGATCTGGACGGAAGTGCAACCGTTAAAGGCTTCGTATAAGAAATGAGTTTGTGAGCACGTTGTCTGTTACGTACGCGTTTTTTTTTTTCCCCCTTTTCTTTGACGTGATGTCAGATGCGTTGAGGAGATTGGAGTTGGGGCCTTTTGCTGTTTTTCAATGCAAAAAATAAAACCAAAATGAAGAAGTTTTCGCGAATCGGCGAATATGAGAATTTGTCTTACGCGGCTGCATTTCAAGAGCATTTTCTGTATTTCAGTTTATTTGTATTTACAATTCTGTCCCCGTTTACTCCTCATCATTTATTAAAAAAAAAAAGAACTAACGATTTTCCAAATATCGAATTCAAAATATGTTTTTCTTTTTCACCTTAAAAATAAAGAAAATAGAGCATTAAGCAAATGTTTAATACACACACATATATATGTAAAAAGAGCTGAAATAGAAGGTAATTCACATAAAAATTCTAATAAAATTATTTTAATTATTAAGAATATTCATTCATACGGTAGGGTTGTGTTTTAAATTTTGATTTTTGTTTCTGAATTTTCGATGAATATGGGAATGAACTTGTACATATGAATGACTGAGGGAGTTTAATTTTCATTCATATTGAGCTAAGATTTTGAGAGGAATGAATTTAATTTCTATTCATGTTATGCCCTTTTGAAAAAAATAAATTGCTAAGATAACCGGTCAATGTGTGCTAACGTAAATAATATGATTTAGCAGTACCCCCGTTCGACGGGTGACTTCAATAAAATAATGATGTATGTTTGATTCTTTTTAAGTACAATTAAACAAGTAGTTAGTTGGTCAAGTGGGATTTTTTTTTTAAAATGTTGTTTATTTTGTGTTATATTCTTCTTTTGTGATAATGGAGAACCAATGGCTAAACGTCCATTATTAGAAGGCATTATTAATTAATAACTAATACATATTAGTAGGTAATGAATAAATGCTTCTGTTTAGATTAAAATAACAAAAGCAGACACTTTTATTGCTGTTAGAATGCACAAGAAGGAAAATAGGACTAGCAGTTTAATACCTCGACACGACCAAACCTGCAGAGAAAATATTCTTAAACAGAACAACAACTTACACGTGTGCAAGCACACTTATGAAACAGAACAACAACTCTCGCTGAAACATACAACAAATGAAGCATTGCAATCTTATATCACAGTATAAAATAACACAATCCGAAGAAATTTAAATTCAACAGCCGCACCGCTAGTCTAAAAGACTCCAAGAGATGCCGAATGCAGGGGAACTGGCTTATAAGTGAAGCAATTGGGTGTGTAAGTTGAAGTTCTTTTCTTGGGAGTATCCGTTGACCCAATAGCCGGTTGGTTCAAGTATGCATACTTGCTCTTTGTCCACCTGCTCATGTTGGTTAAAAGTATGTCAGTTTAAACTTAACAGCACAGTCTCCAATTCACAAGAATTCTGGTGTATCAAATTTCGTGAATATAGAAATTCAACTAACCAGTCCTTAATTCCAACGCGAACTTCATTGTTCTTGCTTTCCTTGCTATTGTTGGCATCAGGGACAACTTCCTCAGTGGTTCCATCATCATCATACTTTAAGGATTCTTCAAACAGCTTATAGTCTTCCTCCTATACATCATTTTCTGACAAGCGTCAGAATTCAAATGATCAAGCATACAAGAATTCGCTATGGGCTAATTTTGGTGTCTATTATATGCTTAAATGGGCCATCAAGTAGCAGTAATTTAACACTGGGAAGTAACTGGGATTTGAAGTGCACAAAAGGTTGTGAAATCATCCCTCCAACAGATTGCTTCACGAGAAACCTTTCAGTGCTTCTTTCCCCTAGTCAAGTTCCGGTAACTGTGATCCCAAAAGGACCTCCAGCTACCTGGCAATTAAAATGTTATTTGACTAGGGTACACATCAATTAATACAAGCTATATGCACGACTAAGTCACGTCCTCTCTCTGCTGACTTCTCTTCATATGAATAAAATTATGTTGTGAATGTGACACTGCGATCCTAAAATTGTTATGAGCGGCACAAGTATTTTATTTTTTTAATTTTTTTAATCACATCACATGTGCAGCATAAGCTCTTACCGAGAGATTATGGGCCCTGATACGAGCTGCAGCTTTAATAGCAGCAAGGAGATGATCCTCTTCATCAATCCGTTTCTGCCTCCAAAACCTGGCAATCTCTTGCTTTGTTATACTCTCTGGAGTAGCCTTCCTCACCCAGAATTTTTCAAGTGGCAGTGGTGGAGGTGGCGGGGGTGGAAGTACCTTTTTTGTCTTTGAATCAACACTTTCCTTTTCCTTGTTTATTTGCTTCATTCTCACAGGATTCTTCTGCCAATTTAGCAAGCACTATACAGCTTCAGATCATCACAATATAACAGGAGAAATAAAGATTAATATTATGTAGAGACTACTATAAAGCAAACCCTTCAAGAGCTAATAATCAAACCTACCTTTCAACTATGGAATGCTGAGCCTGGTGGCTTCTTGGCAAGCGAAGAGCTTGTCTAGCAGATTTTGACTGGCAGATATGTAAGCTAAATTTTCAAGAAGTACCAAGAGCGCATATTGAAGACGCGGATTCATTAACTCCAATTACTTTCAATGCCAAAGATACTCTAAATAAACTTTTACAAGGCTTGACGGATTGGCGCATAGAGCATCCAATTAAAAGAGAGTCTTAGTTCAAAAGAATAAAATAAGTTTATTCATATAATGACCCAGATAAGTCCAAGGGTGCGTTAGTTGGTTCCCAGACTGGATTAATAATTAAATGCAACTTGTTGTTTTAGCATATTATAAAGAAAGAAAAAAGAAAGTAAATTTCGCTCCAAAATCATCACCATGAATAGATGCAGGATTCTTAAAGTAGACCGAGGTCTAAAATTTGTTGACTCGTAAACACAAAAAGCACATATTGACTTTGTCCAAATCAAGTGAAGAAGAAGGACACTAGAACGGGAACCCATAAGTAGTTTTAAGAAATTAAAAACGCAATCGTCTTATCAATAATCAACTCATCTACGCGAACATGAAAATAATCCATTTCGATCTGTTTTTTTTTTTTTTTTTTTTTTTCCCTTTCTGTTTTATCTTTGCATTTGTTTCCTTTCCAGCATATATTCACTTCCGTGGTAATTCGAGAATTCTATTAACTTGTAATGCCAAGAAATCAAACTCATTCATTTATTCTAATTTATAATTAAGTATCTAGATGTGCACTTAATGATTTAATTGTCAAATTTGATAACAGTGCTCCAATTAAAAAAAAAAAATTGTGAGGGCATAATTGGTATCTACTTCCGAAAAAAGTTTTGGCGTCCAAGTAAAGTGCTTAAATGATTAAAGCGCATTCTATGAACCTGAAAATCAATTCTGATCTCATAAACAAGGTGCTGCCTACTGGCTAACTGTTTGCAGACCATATAGGCCACAATTTAAACACTTCTACAACCAAACTTTCCGTAGAAATGTACTTTACAATGATAATTATAACCAATTGACAAGGAAATCTCGAAAATCAGATACATTTATTTCAAAAAAGAACACCTATCAATGAAACATAGAATAACTAATGCTTTGCAATTAATTTTCTGGATTATCATTCAATACGGTTAATCAAAGTAGCTCCGACAGTACCAAAAAGTGCGTAAATCAGTTAGCATGCGATTGTTTTATCTTAATTAAGGTCCTCAGTTCGAAATTTGAGAATGCAGCTGTGTTAAATATTTGTTGGGAGAATTTTGTCGTCATAGTGGTCATACCTGACTTAAATATGAGTTAGTCAGGACTCACTTTGATTTTCGGATATCAAATAATTTAATACATTAAAAAAAAAACTCCGATGGTTTAAACGAGTCTAAGAAATTATGTTATAAGTGGCAGTTCTTTGCTTGGGAGAATCCATAGATGTTCACCAAAATGTAGAGTTAAAAAAGACTAAGCACACGCAACAACTAAATTCCATAATGTGAAAACTCCAATGCTTCCAGTGCCAAGAAAAATCTAACAAACGTTAACCAATTGAGTTCAAAGCAAGAATAGAATAAGGCTTGGAATACAAGTTGACTTTCATAAGTTTAACCATCAATTAACATGAGAGTCTACGGATGCACTAGCTGGTTCCCATAAAGGATAAATACTCTTTTCTTCAAAAAAAAAAAAAAAGGAAATGGATAAACTTTGTCCACTATCAATAAAATTTTACAGGTTTTGAATTGACTGACTCTCGATTTCCAAGAAATGTTCATCCAAACCAACATTTACAAGTCAATCTAATGCGATCGGGACAAAGTAATTTCATTTTTTTTTTCAAAAGGAAAGGAAGTCCAGTTCATCCAACAGAAACCAAAACCCAGAAAGCAATTGGATAAAATAGGTTTAACCATCCAAGAATCCAGATTGGCAATGGATGCGAGTACTTGGTTCCTAGACTTGATTAATAAGCTTTGATCATTTTCATTTTCATGGTAAATTTCACACACAAGAATCACCTTAAACAAATTAGCAGGGTTTTATTTTGTTTTTAAAAATCCCAAGCGGATTTGAAGCATAAATCTATTCTAATACCCTAATAGAACAGCTTGCAATTTGCAGGCCCGAAAGAAAAACATTAAAAATAAACAGAAGATATGAAAGAACTTCTTAAACCAAATTCAATTTAGCGTACATCCATTACAGATACACCGAAGCACATATTGAACACAATAAACAAGAATCCAGAACGATTTGAGTAGTTAAAAACAACCCTTCTATCAATAATCAACATATTTACAAGAACATGAAAATGACCAAAACCCCATCAATTATACAACCTAAGAACAAAGACAATCAAATAAACAGAGGACCAAACAGTTCAAGTCTCTGTCGAGATACGAAGAGCCTTGGTCTTCAACCGGTATCTGGGATATCTTGGAATAACTTGACTGGGTCCAAAATGAAACTGGCCAGGGGTATCAACAGCCGGAGGCCCATCGTCGTAAATATAACCAAGAAGAGCGCCACAGTTATTGCATTTAATCTTTGTCCTCTTTCTTTGAATGCCCCAGTAATCTAAAGTCTCAAAAAATGGCCTGATCTTGTCCTCTTTCTCGAGCCTGAACTTGGTGCTATCGATCATCGCAAAAGATAAAGTGCCCTTGTTGCCCGCCGGGAAGTAGACGGTGGCCGGATAAAGGTGGCTCGTGTTCAGGTTCAAATTTGTCCCGCACTCCTTGCAGCTGTAAATTGAAGCCATCTGGTTTCTCTCAGTTTGAGAATGTTTGGTGAATTGGGGTGATAAACGATGGTTATAGAATTGAATTAGGAAGGGGACAGGAAAGAAATCCAAAAGCGCGTGGTCGCGAATTTTCTAGTTGTCGATTTGCTATGAGTTGACGGTTTCCGCGGCTTAGAAGGTTCTTGGTTGAAAAGGCTGTCATTCTACAAGTGACAAGCGGTTGATCACAGCGGCAGTTTTGTGCGAATTGGCCCAACTATTAATTGCGTTGTGCAACTTGGCCCAATAAAGTGCCCGTTGGAGTTGGCCCAAATGTGCGGTTCCAACAGAAGGGACTCGTATTGAGTTTTTTCTTGGCAATCAAGAAACACCACCAAGTGCAAAGGTGGGTATCCGTATCCATGTCGAATTTGGTCTCATTGACAATATCTGCAGACCAAAGCTTTAGAAAGCTTCCTACTAATGGCAGTCATTTGCCATCGATAACCCCCTAAGCTAAAATCATTTTAATTATAGAAGAAATTGAGCTAGACATTACAAAACTACCACAATTTTATCAATCTTTTTAATACTCCCAAATAAAAACCTATTAAAAAAACAAAACTTTCACATAAACTACAAATGAACCATTGATTATCACTTAAAACGATAAAGAGATATAATAACAATTTTTAAAGTCTAAGTATTTGCTAAATACTTGATTTCACTTAATGTTGGGTTGACCAGTGAATTAGCACATGGAAATAGATAAAAAGAATGTTTGGTTGATTAGTGAATTGGTACATGAAACAAAGAAAGTAAACTGAAAGGAGGATATTTTTAGTCGCATCTACTGAGACTACAGTTTATCTTTTAAACTGACTCTTCCATGCTTTCTATGATAATAATTGTTGTTGGTGTATTTAGAGGCAAATTCGGAGGTAGAGATCAAGCACAATGACATGCAAGAGAAATGAAAGCCAAAGCCAAGTGGTTTATGCGATCTTCCGCTTGGTCGGACTGATAGAAGGATGATTTGTGAGACTTGCCATTTTAGTCACTTGGGGCTTGTTAAACCATGTTTCACATTGGGTTTATGAAGACCGTTGTCATTATCATGCGGTCTATTGGCTTCAATTGCTTGAAAATTCTTACTGATGAGGTAACATTCCACTTTGTTATGGTTTTTAGATAGGTACTACATTTGATTTTGGTTTGAACTTTTTCATTATTTATCTGGGATCTTCCTTAAGAATACTGATAGTAAGTTACCATAGGTTATATTATCATTCATGAGTAATTATTGAAAATTTCCTTCTCGGTTCTTTACTTGCATCAGGAAATTCATAATATTATCTAAATGAAGTCGCTAAAATTTCCTTTTTGGAGGATTATTGTCTCCTTTTTGTTTTGTATGCTCTTCCATTATTAACTTATTCGTGTGTGATCTCATTGTAATCTAAGCAGGAGGACCATAAGTTTTGGCAAGCCTTGAAAATAAGGAATTCTAAGAATAGACTTAGAAAGATTTTGGATCCTGCACAAAGATAACTATGTGTAAAGGTGATGGAGAGATTGATGTTCCTGATAAAGATAGTGAATAAACTGTTAGAAAGAGAAGAGATGGCTGTGGTGCTCAACAACCAAATCTGACTATTGAAGGCATGAAAATGATATTGGAACAAGAAATTCCTTTGGTAAAAACCATCACTTATAATTAAGAAATATTTATATTGTGTCATCAATAACCAATAACAAAAGATGTGGAAGTATACATGAATCTATAATACTTAATTGCCATCTAGAGTTGTGTTGTTAGTCTTCCAGATCAACACGTTCTCATAGAGAATCCTTTCATTTTTTCTGCGTTCTCTCTCTGATGATATGATGCAAGCAGAGAATAGAATGATATATGTGACCTGAGGACCATGATCACTTATATAGATAACTTTTCTGTTATCTTTAAATATTCTTATTTCAACCCAACATTAAAACATAAATTACCCTTACGTCTCTGCACATCAAAAGCACACACCCTATCTAATGCATTAAAGCCAATATTACTAAAAATCTTAATAGATTACTTTTAATTAGGCTTGCCCTAATATAATAGTTCATAACACATCATTATTCACATATAAGTCCAACATTAGATTAAAATCCAACAATATTAAGTTAAAAATCGAATAGATAATTGCCAACTACCATGCTTAAAGGAAAAGAAATGATGATCAGAAACAAGTTCCTGAACTTCTTAAAAGAAACTCATTTGATCATACCACATGCAATATGATTATATCTTCATTTTAAGCCACATGTTTCATGACGTTGACATCTGTTAAGTGTTTTTTTAGTGGTTAGTGTTCTGAAGAGGATAAGTGATGAGGTTGGAATCACTGAGTTCTCAAATCTCTATAATTGGTTCTATGCTCTTTTTATTTTGCATATAGAGGAGAGAAAACAAAGAGGAAGAGAAGTTAGTGATTTCCACCCTAATTCAACTTCCCCTCAACTTCTTTTTATATAAACACTAGTATCAATAATTGTCAAAGTAATGGTTACTTTTATTAGGGGTGGGCATCAACCCGCCCAATTCGTAAACCTGACCCAACCTGTGTGATTTTTTGCGGGTTGGGTTGGGTTGATAAAATAAACAGGTTGGGTTGGGTTATTAAATTCCCAACCCGCACTATTTGCGGGTTGGGTTGGGTTAAAAATTTTTAACCTAACCTAACCCGTCAACCCGTATATATATATATATATATATATATATATATAAATTATCATACGAATTTTGATATTTTCTATAAAAATTAAAAAATATATAAATATAAAAACTTTGAAATGTTGGATTTGTTTTAAAGATTTTAATATTTACATTTTTTTGTTTATCTAATTTATTTATTTATTTTTGTTCACTATTTAATTAGACTATAACAATAGATTTTTTCAAAAACCCAATCCAATCAACTTAACCCAACCGGTCAACCCGTATGTATATAAAAATTATTATATAAATTTTGATATTTCAAATAAAAATTTAAAAATATAAATATAAAAAAAACTTTAAAATATTGGATTTGTTCTAAAGATTTTAATATTTGTATTTTTTAGTTTTTTAATTAATTTATTTATTTTTATTCACTATTTAATTATACTATAAAAATGAATTTTTTTAAAAGTCTAACCCAATCAACCCAACCCAACCCGTAAAACTACGGGTTGGGTTGAGATATGTAATGAGCTGGGTTGGGTTGAAAAATTTCAACCCGTTCTACATGCGGGTTGGGTCGGGTTAATGTTCAACCCGACCCAACCCGACCCGTGCCCACCCCTAACTTTTATATGGGTCAAGTTGGATTGGGTTGGGTTAATCCATCATGAGTGACTCGTTAGACAACTTGTCCAAGTCTAATTGTTCAAAATAATCATATTATTATTTTGAATACAACATACTACATGTGTTAATAAATATAAAAAAGGTGGTTAAATCTAAAATGTTCTATATGTTTTTTATTTTAATTTTTGATAGAAAATGTTCTATATGTTTGTGGAAATAATATTGAATAAACAAGAGATCTTATCTTATTCCTAAATGATGCGGGATTCAAGCTAAAGTTGTAATAAATTAACTCAGATTTAATTTAAGAAGCTTTGATGAAGTAAGATACATGCTTTCCTATTTTATTATTATTATTTTTTTAAACCCCTTAAAAGTGTTAAAATGAGTTTCTATAGAGGATTGAAAAATCCATTCCCTGGTCCGTTTCAAAGTAACACCTTCTCCAATCTCCGTCTTCTTTTGGGCTTTTGGCCGCTATCAATGCAATTGCAAGAGGGTATTTTAGTCAGTCCACTTAAACAAGGTCGGTCTCGTGACCTAGGCGGCTTGTTTCGTCTATAAATATGCCTTTGGGGATAGCTCTTTCACTCTTTCGATCGCAGAGGATTCAGAGAGACCCTTATCGAATCAATATCCCTCGATCTCTCTGTGTCAAATAACAACGGTAACCAACCCAAAAAGTTTTTACGAAATAGAAACTGAGAAAAGAGGAAAAAAGCAACAACATAAGTTATTATTAAGTAAAAAATTTCTTTTTAAATAATTAAACTATACTTCCCAATTTTTCAGAAACCCTAGAATAGGGTTTTCTACATTCGATCGCCATGGATACGCGATTTCCATACTCCCCGGCGGAGGTGGCCAAGGTCCGCATGGTCCAGTTCGGCATTCTCAGTCCCGATGAAATTGTAATTTCCTCTCGAATATCTCTTTTGTAATTCCTAGTAGTTTGTTTGGTTGCTGAGGATAAACGGGAAAAAAGGGGAGGAAAAGGGGGAAATTGAACTTTTGAAGCTTGTGAAGAGCACTGGTTTCACTACTCGTTGTGAAAATGTGTTTTTTTTTTCCTCTGTATCATTTTTCCTATGATATTTTTGGACACTGAAGACACTGCAAATGGTTCTTGATAGTTGATAATTTTTTTAACGGTTGATTGAATAATTGCTATTTGGTTTATACAGAGGCAAATGTCAGTGGTACAGATTGAGCATGGTGAAACTACCGAGAGAGGGAAGCCGAAGCCAGGAGGTTTGAGTGACCCTAGGCTTGGTACAATTGACAGAAAGATGAAGTGCGAGACTTGTACGGCCAACATGGCGGAGTGCCCTGGTCATTTTGGGCATTTGGAGCTTGCTAAGCCGATGTTTCATATAGGGTTTATGAAGACTGTGCTCAGCATCATGCGATCTGTTTGCTTCAATTGCTCAAAAATTCTTGCTGATGAGGTAGCCCTTACCATTCGTTGTGTTTTTAAGGCAGATATTGTGTTTGTTCTGCCTTCTTTGTAGAAGGATTCTGGTTCTTGGATTTTAAAATCCTTATTTTGATTATCAGTAGTTATAGATCACAATGGGTTTTAATTGAATTTTTTCCCACTTGGCTTTTTTGCTAGCATCAGGGGATTCCAAATAGTATTTGATATCAGACATTCGCATCATTTTCAGAGAACTCGTTAGATTCTTAAAAACTGAAAAATTAGACATTTTAAATGTTAATCATTTGGCACACATATGACAAACCTTGATTAGGTAGATGTAAATAATTTTTTATTCATGCATGCAGGGTTGACCTTGTGCAGTTAAAAAAATAGATGTGGTCAATTTCACCATTAGACATTGGGAAACAGGATTTGTAAACGAGTTATGGTTTTGGAGTGGATTGTGGTAGGCTTTCATATATGCATTTTGACGCAGGCCTTCCATGTGGACTAGGTTATTTAAACTGTTGGAATAATCCTCCCTTTTTCATTCTATTTGGTTTCTCATGAGGTAGATGAGATGAATCTTGTTATTCCTTGTATGCCTTATTCCTTCTTCCTCCCTTGGAATTCTAGTATATTATTTTCTGCTTCATGCATGATTTACTTCTTGTTCAAGCAGGACGATCACAAGTTTAAGCAAGCCTTGAAAATTAGGAATCCCAAGAACAGGCTTAAAAAGATTTTGGATGCATGCAAAAACAAAACTAAATGTGAGGGTGGTGATGAGATTGATGTACCTGGTCAAGATGGTGAAGAACCTCTTAAAAAGAAGAAGGGTGGCTGTGGTGCTCAGCAACCAAAGCTGACTATTGAAGGCATGAAGATGATTGCGGAGTACAAGGCTCAGAGGAAAAAGAATGATGATCAGGAACAACTTCCTGAACCTGTTGAAAGAAAGCAGACACTTACTGCTGAAAGGGTATCTCATTCCAAATTCAGTATATACCTATCCTCATTTTCACCTGCTTGTTTCGTGATTCTAACTTTTTTGACTGGATTTCAGGTTCTTGGTGTTCTAAAGAGGATAAGCGATGAGGACTGTCAACTCTTAGGATTGAATCCTAAGTATGCTCGTCCAGATTGGATGATTCTGCAGGTTCTTCCAATTCCTCCACCTCCAGTGAGGCCCTCGGTGATGATGGATACCTCCTCTAGGAGTGAGGCAAGTCCCCATTTCATATTTTTGTATTCACTTTTCTAGGATTGTTACCTTAATCCCAACTTTTGTCCAATTTACGGTGCAATAATGAAATTTTATTAATTAATGTTCAAGTATTCTTAAGGTGAATAACATCAACAACAACAGCAACAACAACAGCAACAACAACAATAATAATAGTAATTAAATTCTCTATTGCGGACATCCTTATTTTAACAAAGTGAAGATGTCACTAACAGATAAAAAAACATAGATTTCTGTACACTAACAAGCAAAAAATAAAAAATAAAAAAGAGGAGGCTCTAATGTATTGAAATATCTGTTTTTTTTTTCTTTTTTTAATTTCAGTGGCAACAAAGTGACAATGTCCTTATTAGAGAAAGACTATATTGCTGCTCCCACTTTGGCAATTGTTTGCTCGTGTTTTTAGGGTCAGCAGGTCCGGCAGGGCCTGCAGCCTCACTTTAACAAAATGATGATGCAACTAAAATATATAAAAATACATATTTGAACACATTGGAGTCTGTTTTTTTGTTTGTTGCTGAAATCTGTGGGTTTTTTTCTTCTATTAGTGGCATCCTTACTTTGTTAAAATGAGGATGTCCTCATTGGAGAATTATTTTATATATAAAGATGTAGATGGCACACTTTTAAAATGTGCATTCTTACAACATCGTAAAACTCTGCATCTACATTTTAAAGAGTGCAAACATTTGTACCTGAGCATGACTATCTCTCGTTCACTCTTTCTATCTATCTATCTATATATATTCTGATTACTTGTTATTGCCAACTATAGGATGATTTGACTCATCAATTGGCAATGATCATTCGGCACAATGAGAATTTGAGGAGACAGGAGAGGAATGGGGCACCTGCACATATCATATCCGAGTTTGCACAATTGTTGCAGTTTCACATAGCCACATATTTTGATAATGAATTGCCTGGGCAGCCAAGGGTACAGTTGCTAACATGCACATGCATAAGTTGCATGCATATGCATATTTTCAATCTCTACTTATTGCTGGGGTTTATTCTCTGTTGATCAGGCTACTCAGCGATCAGGTAGACCGATTAAATCAATCTGTAGTCGGCTTAAGGCAAAGGAAGGGCGCATCAGGGGTAACTTGATGGGGAAGCGTGTTGATTTCTCTGCCAGGACGGTTATAACACCAGACCCGACTATCAACATTGATCAGTTGGGGGTGCCATGGAGCATTGCATTAAATCTGACTTACCCAGAAACTGTTACCCCGTATAACATTGAAAGGTATGTGTGCGTCAAATTTGCTATTTTTTTTCTACTATTTTTAGATACATGTTGAATTGGAAGCTTTTTCATTTATATAACAGGTTAAAAGAGCTTGTTGAATATGGGCCCCATCCTCCTCCTGGCAAAACCGGTGCCAAATATATCATAAGAGATGATGGTCAAAGGCTCGATCTCCGTTACTTGAAGAAAAGTAGTGATCACCACTTGGAGCTTGGTTACAAGGTACTGTTCGGACTGGTTTAGAAATAGTTATTGCCTTTCCATAATAAGTGCTAACCATTGCTGATGTGGTTGCAGGTGGAGCGGCATCTCAATGATGGGGACTTTGTTCTTTTTAATCGTCAACCCAGTCTTCATAAAATGTCAATTATGGGACATAGAATCAAGATCATGCCATACTCAACTTTCCGCCTGAATCTTTCTGTTACATCGCCATACAATGCTGATTTTGATGGTGATGAAATGAACATGCATGTCCCTCAGTCGTTTGAAACTAGAGCAGAAGTTTTGGAGTTAATGATGGTGCCTAAATGCATTGTGTCTCCTCAATCAAATAGGCCTGTAATGGGCATCGTCCAGGATACACTTTTGGGATGCCGTAAAATTACTAAAAGAGATACCTTCATTGAGAAGGTAATAGTGATAACTATTTCACTTGGGCTAGGTTGCTTTAATGTTATTTCTTCCTGGTTGATACTCAAGTGTGATTTCCACTTCCTTCTGCAGGATGTTTTCATGAACATATTGATGTGGTGGGAGGATTTTGATGGGAAAGTTCCTCAACCCACAATTTTAAAACCTCGGCCTCTTTGGACTGGGAAACAAGTTTTTAATCTGATCATACCTAAGCAAATAAATCTATTCAGAACGGCTGCCTGGCATGCAGACAATGACAAGGGTATACTCACTGCAGGGGATACCCTAGTTCGAATAGAAAAAGGGGAGCTGCTTTCTGGAACGCTTTGCAAGAAGACCCTTGGCACATCCACAGGAAGTCTTATACACGTTATTTGGTAAGTCCTTTCGGTTTATGGTTAACAAGAGATATTTCAACATTGCAGATTGTAGTCAAAAGTATGAATTTTGGATATTCTAGTTATGTGATTGAGACCTGCCACAATATCTATCATTTTGGCTCATAGTGAAGGAAAATAATGTTTAACAGGCATGCCATGCTTGTATATTAGTTTGGGAGCCAAAAAATAAATATTGAATGAATATATTTGGAGAAAGAACATACATGTAACAGTGGAAAAAACCATAAGCTGTAGCCCTACCAAGTTTTATTCTGCTTTATGTCTAGTATGTAAAATACTAGGAGAGAGACAGGTATAACACCATTGGTAATGCTTTTCGTTGTTTTTAGTAAATTCTACAATTTTTAAACTTTTATTTTGGTCTCATGCATACAGGGAGGAAGTTGGTCCAGATGCTGCTCGCAAGTTCTTGGGACATACACAGTGGCTTGTTAACTATTGGCTTTTGCAGAATGCTTTTAGTATTGGAATTGGAGATACAATTGCTGATGCAAAAACAATGGAAACTATCAACGATACCATTTCTAAAGCAAAGAATAATGTGAAAAACCTTATTAAGCAAGCCCAAGACAAAAGCTTAGAGCCTGAGCCTGGACGGACCATGATGGAGTCATTTGAGAACAAAGTGAACCAGGTGCCTAACTAGAAGTCTAGAATTGCTTCTTTACTGACTCTTTTGTTCTGGTTCCTTTAGCTCATACTATTATATCTCCATTCTTCAGGTTCTGAATACAGCTCGTGATGAAGCTGGAAGTAGCGCGCAGAAGAGTTTATCAGAAAGCAATAATCTTAAGGCAATGGTGACAGCTGGATCCAAAGGAAGTTTCATCAATATATCACAGATGACTGCTTGTGTGGGGCAGCAGAATGTGGAAGGAAAGCGTATCCCATTTGGGTTTGTAGATCGGACATTGCCTCATTTTACTAAAGATGATTATGGGCCAGAAAGTCGAGGGTTTGTGGAGAACTCGTACCTGCGTGGGCTGACCCCACAGGAGTTCTTTTTCCATGCTATGGGTGGTAGGGAAGGTCTTATTGATACTGCAGTGAAGACTTCTGAGACCGGATACATCCAGAGGCGGCTAGTGAAGGCAATGGAAGATATAATGGTAAAATATGATGGAACTGTGAGGAACTCATTGGGTGATGTAATCCAGTTTCTCTATGGCGAAGATGGTATGGATTCAGTCTGGATAGAATCACAGACACTTGATTCTTTGAAGATGAAAAAGTCAGAATTTGATAAGGCTTTCAGATTTGAGATGGATGAAGAAAACTGGAACCCGAATTATATGCTGCAAGAATATATTGATGATTTGAAAACAATTAAAGAATTACGAGATGTTTTTGATGCAGAAGTTCAGAAACTTGAAGCAGATAGATACCAGCTTGCAACGGAGATAGCAACCTCAGGTGATAGTTCTTGGCCACTCCCTGTTAACCTTAAGAGACTTATCTGGAATGCGCAGAAGACTTTCAAGGTTGATCCTCGAAGGCCTTCTGATATGCATCCAATGGAAGTAGTCGAAGCTGTTGATAAGCTCCAGGAGAGGCTGAAAGTTGTTCCTGGTGAAGATCCATTGAGTGTGGAAGCCCAAAAGAATGCCACCCTTTTCTTTAATATCTTGCTCCGTAGCACTTTTGCCAGTAAAAGGGTGTTGAAGGAGCACAGGCTTACCCGTGAAGCGTTTGAGTGGGTTATTGGTGAAATTGAGTCACGATTCTTACAGTCATTAGTAGCACCTGGGGAAATGATTGGCTGTGTTGCTGCACAGTCAATTGGTGAACCTGCCACCCAGATGACTCTTAATACGTTCCATTATGCTGGTGTGAGCGCAAAGAATGTCACTCTAGGAGTTCCAAGGTTGAGGGAAATTATAAATGTGGCTAAGAAAATCAAAACTCCTTCACTCTCTGTATTTCTGAAACCTGGCGTTAACTCAACTAAGGAGAGGGCCAAGAATGTTCAATGTGCACTAGAGTACACTACTCTCCGTAGTGTTACTGAAGCTACAGAAGTATGGTATGATCCAGATCCCATGGGCACAATTATTGAAGAGGATGTTGAATTTGTCAAGTCTTACTATGAGATGCCAGACGAGGACATTGCACCTGAAAAAATATCTCCTTGGTTGCTTCGCATAGAGCTGAATCGGGAAATGATGGTTGATAAGAAATTAAGCATGGCAGCTGTTGCTGAGAAGATAAATCAGGAGTTCGATGATGATTTGACTTGCATATTCAATGATGATAATGCTGATAAACTCATCCTTCGTATTCGCATAATGAATGATGAAGCTCCAAAGGGAGAATTGAATGATGAATCAGCTGAAGATGATGTTTTCTTGAAGAAGATTGAGAGTAACATGCTGACAGAAATGGCTCTTCGAGGTATCCCTGATATCAACAAGGTGTTTATTAAAAAGGGTAAAACAACCAAATATGATGATAATGAAGGATTTAAGTCGGAAGATGAGTGGATGCTGGATACTGAAGGTGTGAATCTTTTAGCCGTTATGTGTCATGAAGATGTTGATGCGAGAAGGACAACAAGCAATCACTTGATTGAAATAATTGAAGTACTAGGAATTGAGGCAGTTCGTCGGGCGCTATTGGATGAATTGAGAGTAGTTATATCTTTTGATGGCTCTTATGTGAATTACCGACATCTGGCTATACTTTGTGATACGATGACCTATCGAGGCCACTTGATGGCCATCACTCGTCATGGCATCAACAGGAATGATACTGGACCAATGATGAGATGTTCATTTGAAGAAACGGTTGACATTCTTCTTGATGCTGCAGTCTTTGCAGAATCAGATTATTTGAGGGGGGTCACTGAGAATATAATGTTAGGTCAGCTTGCGCCTATTGGGACAGGAGACTGTTCATTGTATCTCAATGATGAGATGCTGAAAAATGCCATCGAACTTCAGCTTCCTAGTTATATGGAAGGTCTGGAGTTTGGCATGACACCTGCTCGTTCTCCGGTGTCTGGGACTCCTTATCATGATGGCATGATGTCTCCAGGTTACTTGTTTAGCCCAAATCTCCGTCTGTCCCCGGTCACGGATGCCCAGTTTTCTCCTTATGTTGGTGGAATGGCCTTCTCTCCTACTTCATCACCTGGATACAGCCCATCATCACCAGGCTACAGTCCGTCATCTCCTGGATACAGTCCCACGTCACCTGGATACAGCCCAACTTCACCTGGATACAGTCCCACCTCGCCTGGATATAGCCCTACCTCACCAACTTATAGTCCAAGTTCTCCTGGTTATAGTCCAACCAGTCCTGCCTATTCTCCTACCAGTCCATCGTACTCACCTACTTCACCAAGCTATAGCCCAACCTCCCCAAGTTACAGCCCAACATCCCCAAGCTACAGCCCGACCTCTCCAAGTTACAGCCCCACTTCTCCCAGTTACAGTCCAACTTCACCAAGCTATAGCCCCACCTCACCGGCATATAGCCCCACCTCACCTGCATACAGCCCCACCTCACCTGCATACAGCCCCACTTCACCATCGTACAGCCCAACCTCTCCTTCCTACAGCCCAACATCACCTTCGTACAGCCCTACCTCACCGTCATACAGCCCCACTTCTCCATCGTACAGCCCCACTTCACCAGCCTATAGCCCCACTTCTCCTGGTTATAGTCCAACTTCACCAAGTTATAGCCCAACTTCACCAACCTATAGTCCTACATCCCCAAGCTACAATCCTCAGTCTGCCAAATACAGTCCGTCGCTGGCCTACTCACCAAGTAGTCCAAGATTATCTCCTGCCAGTCCGTACAGCCCTACATCTCCAAATTACAGGTAAGCCATAGTGCGATATGTGGTCAAGTCTAATGTTTGTGTTAAAAGCTGTATCCAATTTATTAGGTCTTGTTTTTGATAGAATTCTATATACTGAAATATCTGTTGAACCTAAGACTTGCTGTAGCTGGGGATTGGACTTGGATGGGATTAAATTATTAATGATTTTATCTCTGTTGTTTTTAACATTATTATATCTGGATGATTATGTTGATGTATCTTGTAAGCAACTTTTCTTTTTACGCAGTCCAACATCATCTTCGTATTCACCGACATCGCCCTCTTATTCTCCTTCGAGCCCAACATACAGCCCTAGCAGGTAAGTTTATTCATGTTATTTGTGATGTTGACTGTATCTTACATGCATCTTTTCCTTTTTGGTTTGAGCCTTGACAATGGCTTTAGTGGTCATGGTCCCCAATATAGTATTATTGTAGATATGGACAGATTAGCGTGCGTTAATGCTTTTCTTTTTCCTTCCTTAATGCTTTTCTTTTTACTTTGCAGCCCATATAATGCTGGAGGTGGAAACCCAGACTATAGCCCAAGTTCACCTCAGTATAGGTAAGCAGATATTGAAATCCAAGTTCTAGAAAATTTTCTGCAATGTTGACTAAAACTTAGATTGCTTTTAATCAATTTGTTCTTACAATTCTTTTTTCTTTTGTGAAGTCCAAGTGCTGGGTACTCTCCCAGTGCACCGGGGTATTCCCCATCGTCGACTAGTCAGTATACACCACAAACAAATAGAGATGACAGTGCGACGAAAGATGACAAGAACACCAAAGGTGACAAGAGCTCACGTTAAGGCTTGAATGCCTGAGGTGTTGTACCGAGAGAAAACTCGGACGTGACAGTTCATTGGGTGTTATTTTGTTATTTTATCTTTTTAACTGCTGAATGCTATCATTCCAAAGGCCGGACTCTAAATCAGAGTCAGTACAGTTCCAAGTTTATTGAGAGATTGTTACTGAGTTTACAACTTGTTTGTATAATTTATTTTTCCATTTAGCTGATAAAATTATTTGCAGATTGGTCTTCTTCTATGTTGTAAATGTTTAGTATTCAGTGTACACAGTTTTGGAGGATTTTCATGCTACACAATAATTTTTTTTTTCCTTAAATCGAGGAAACGTGTTTTTGTGGGCAATCTTCGATGACATATTGTAATAATACTGTTAAAATTAAGCTTTACAGGTGTTTTGGGGGGCTGATTGAAGGTGTTTATTGGCAAAATTATTATTATTATTTTTTTAAACTGAGGTTTAATTGTACTTCAGTATGAAAAGTTAGTAGAGCAAGTGTAAGAACTGGGATATTACGTCGAATGTCAAGTGCTGGCCGGTTACAACTCACACTTATTTGACCCGAAGAATTATTTGCGCCTATCTATTTCCTAAGCTTTGAACCTTGAGCATTCGCAACTATGAGGCCTTAGAGAATGATAAATAGTGTGGAGAGACCATCAGAGACCATCTAAAATGAAAAGCAAGATTCTGGCATCCTTGGCCAAAGCTGCGTCCCTTGTCGCCACTACTCAGTCCAGCTGCTGGTAGAAAAGGATTTGGTAGTCCCATGGTATCTATAATTCCAGAGGAGGCTCAAAGACAGCCAAGGAATTTGAGCTTCGAACAGCAGGAACCAGCGTCACCGAACGTTTCATGCATGGGGCAAGTCAAGAACATGAAGAACAAGAAAAATAACAAGAAGAAGAAGAACATGATCAGACCAAAGGAAGTATTGCACCCAGCTCCAGCTCGGGACACAACACCAGTGTTATCTGCTAAAGATGTGAAGAAGAATGAACGAGTTTCTACAAGGAAAATTTTCAAGGGAGGAAAACAATGTGATGATGTTACTGTTGATCACAGGCCTCCTTTGCGTCGGATGACGAAATATGGGAGTAGCCTGTGATGGTGGTGGGTTGGCGAAATTGAATTGGAGGATATGAGCAGCTAGATCATCAAGAGGAAGTAAACGAGGTGATCATGCCTTGTTCTGCACAACCAAGGAAAGAAGTTAACTTATGAAGGAAAAGAAACGATGCTCTTCCTGTTTCTCCTCAATTATATGTAAAAGTAAAACCTTTTGCAAATTGGCTGTGTACCTACAACTCTTTTCTAATTGCAATGTTGTATCATTACGAACTTCCAACTTCATTGGTCTGATATTCCACTACCAAAATGGCCATCGATCGTCACCAACTGCGCGGGAGCGAGGTTCGATCCCCATCTTGTTGAATTGCTACTGTTACTTTAAGTGTCCAGCTTTGTTGAGTTTCTAATTACCAGGTTAACCTACAAGCTTAATTAATGAGCTTATAGTGGTTAAAGGCCTAATTCCAAGCAACAATATTTAGACTTTGCATGACACAATTCAATCACGGAGTTAATAACAAGCTACCTTTTAAGTACAGTCCATATTAGACTTAATTTTGAAGAAAAGATCTTGAAAGAAATTAGAGTGAGACAACGATTTACAAATTAAGTATAGTCCATAATACTAATTTTGGGACTTTTGACTTTCAAAGTTCCTAGATCCTACCGGTAAAATGCAAGGTTGCTCTTTCCAGTTTCGAAATATCAGAAGGATACTTACGAAGTTTAATTTGAGATAACTTTTCTAAATATTTTTATCTAACATCACTTGTATATATACATACATATACAAGGATGCCATATTTATACACGCACACACTCAACACACATTAAAGGATGCTATAAATAGTCCTTCTTAGGTGCCTTTTTCTTTTTTCATGCCAACACGTTATTAACTCATATAGTTTAATAGAGTCAGTGTTCAAGTCATTATTTATCTCTGTCATTTAGTATAAATAAAAATTTTCATGCATGTGCGCTCTCATTTATTTATATATATATATGTAATCTCTCATGTGACAGCCCTCATTTTTCTTTCATACGGAGTTTAATAGAGTCAGTATGCGAACGCTATTAGACCATATAGTGTATTAGTTTAATAAGTATTATACTAATATACAATGTGGTGTAATATCGTCCCAGCACTTCATTACCCTCACAATATATATAATATCTTTTCATTATGCTAAGTATTACAAAATAACAAATCACTACACAAATTATTGAAAGATAACACTTTACTTCATTAACTTTTTAAAAATAACAATTTACTACGTTTCCGTCACTTATGCCAATCGACTTGTAAAATATCAATTTTATCCCTAGTTAATAACTCCAAAAATAAAAATAAAATTATATAAATCAATGCCGTGTGAATTTATAATTTTGTCTTACTCTTGGTACGAAACAACATTTCTACTTAAATTTACAATGACAATATTACCCCTGTAATTGATCCATCCCATGATCAATTATTGTAAATTGAAAAAAATGTAATAAATTGTTACTTTTAAAAAGTTAATATGGTAAAGTGTTACTTTTCAATAATTCATATAATTGACGAGTTGTTTTAGGAGATAATATTAATAATTATACAAATTGGGAAACAAAATTTGTATATAAAATAATGTGACATATGTATGATGACATAATTGAAATTATCGTAATTTAAGAGGTTACTTATTTATCCTATTAATTTTCTTTCATATAGTAACATGTAAGAGGTCCACAATGATAAATTTATTGGGATGTGAATTTTGAAGGTGTTAGTTTTTACTATAGCTTGAGCGGCATAAATATATTCAGAATGCCGTCCTCAGAATAATAACAATATTAATTCTGCCGGCTACAAGGTTTCATTGAGGAATCAAGGAAATTATTCAAAAGTTACATTAAGGAATCAAGCATTAATCCATAAGTCAGAAACCTTTTTCCACAGACTGTGTCCAACATATTGACCCTGTCAAGTAAACTCTTTCAATCTTAATCTAAAAGCTTCCAAGCAAAAAAGTACCTGTTCGATTTTGATTAGAAGTAGTTAAGCAGCAGCAGCCAGCAGCAACAAAATAGATATTGAATTATGCTGGAGAGGAAATGGAAAATAAAAGGCAAGATTATGGCCTTGCTGCCAAAAGCAGCGACCCCATTGACGTTCCGAATAAGCCCACCACTGAGTCCAGTCAAAGCTGGAGCTGGAACTAGAAAGATACCCATTATTCCAAAGGAGGCTAGAAGAAAACCAAAGAATTCAAGCTTCGAACAAAAGGAACCAGCCTCACCAAAAGTCTCATGCATGGGACAAATCATCAAGAAGAAGAATAAGTGCAAACCCAATAGGCTTAAGCAACCACAACATGCAATAGTAAAAGAGGAGGAAGAGAAGAAAGTTTCCATTATGATGAAAATTTTCAAGGCCGCTAGCGCCAAGGGAGCTAATAAAAATGGTGGCGGTGTTAAAGTTGATGTTGCTGATCGTGACCATCGGAGTGGACCTGGGGTAGTGGTTCAAAGAGTGCCTTCTTTGAGTGAGATTAATAAGCATGCAAGTGGTCGTGGCAGCGGCAGCTCGTTGGAGCTTTTCGGCTGCAGAGTATTCGAAGAAAATTGTGAAGAACAAGGAAAGGTGAAGGGTGCCAATAATGCTATAAAGCCAAGGAAAGAAGTTAATTTGTAAAAGAGAAGAAACAAGGATCCTCCTATTCCTCTTCAAATGTAACGATTTTCCCACTGTCTCGTGCGGTTGTTTTGGCCTCTTACATGTATGTGGTGATATTGTCTTTTAACTTGTTAATTGGTTGATATTCCAACAATTTGGGACTAAAATTTAGTGATGTTCATGAGTACTGTGCGAGTATCTATATGTAGGAAATCAATCGATTCTTTTGCTTTTATCGGAGTTCAATGGTATATCGATTGGTTAAAATGTTGTCTCCATGTGCATGGACTTTAAGTAATGGATGAATAAACATGACACGTGCTGCTTTCAATTCCCTTTGCGAAATATTAAGCGACCAGTTTGATTAAAATCACCAAGTTCACAAAGAGACTTTATTAATTTAACCAATTGATGTATGTTGATTTACAATTTTCTTAATACTAATTTGATTATTAATTTAACCATATGTAAAAGAGATTCTACAAGGACAGATCAAGAACTATTTTAGGTACAATTAAATTTTTATTCTCAAACACATTTACTTTATTGAAAAAAAAATACTTATCTCTATCTAATTTTTTTTTTATTATTAAAAGAGGAATAATAGAGTCCATATGTGATGATTTAAACCCCATATTTTTACCGGGGTTAGAGCATGAATTAACCCCAAATGACAAGTTGATTATTCTATATTCAAAACATGAAGATCCGACCAAATTGTCAATTAAAATGAATTAGATAGATTTTTGAATCTCGGGATAAATAAACTGCCGGTTAGGCTAGTCACAGATTGACTAACATTCACTTCTATCAAGCTTATGAGATGCAATATTTGTTGAAGAGTTTTCATTTTAGCCCGGTAGAAGAATCCAGAGCATCACCCGTCTTCCAAGTTTTCAAACTTCGCCCAAAAGGCTAAAAAAAGGTTTCGGTTTGCAAGTGGGCTTTCGCTTTTCTTTTTTATTTGGACAAATAGTGAAGTTTCGCATAAAGTTTAGTTACTGATTGGTCGTGGCTAAGATACCAAACACCTGCGAATTGAGTTTTTAACTTTTGAGAGTCGGACATGGAATGTGTGATGGGCCTACCAACAAAACCTCGGGAGTTGGGATCTTTTTGAGGGAAAAAAAAATATTTGTTTTCTCGAAAGAATATTTCTTTTAACTGCCAATTACACTTTTTCTCGCCGAGGCTGATCAATTTTTTTCTTTTAGTATAATTCAAAGAAAAATTCACATATTCCCTATGTCTTGATACTTTTTTTATTTTTTTAACAATTGTATCATTACCATTTGAAATTTCGAATATAACCACATCAAAAGATTTTATTAACTGAACCAATAATTTTATATGAAAAAAAGGTCTATCTGATATCTAGAATTCCAATATTACTATAACATACGTAAAATAAGTTTATTTAAAATTACTTTAACCAAGTAATCACATAAATGCTGGTGTAATTAAAAAGGTAAGATAATGCGTAAACATGTTTATATAAAATAGTAACATATGTATTAGATTTTGTAGTATGATGGTAAAATTCACTCACTTCCTATGGCAGAATGAATTTGTTAACTTTTTTTTTTTCATCCAATAAATTTATGATTGTAAAATACAATCGTAATTCAATAAAGAAAAAAGAAAAGAAAGAAAGGAGCGTCAATGGCTCAGATTCAAAAAGAAAAAAAAAAAAAGAACAACAACAACTCATTTTAAACCGTTGATCTCATTTCCTAGTAGTCATCGAGGGAAAGATGTGAAGCCTTGCACGCACTGCCGGGGACACTGGAACATGGAAGTGACGGTCAAACTCGAACACGGCAATTTACCTATGCGGAGAAAAAAAAAAGGACAAGGAGGGCGAGTTTTGCTTTTGCAAACCGCTGGTTTATTTAGACTTTTTACTCCCAATTAATTAAAAAAATTAAAAAAAAAAAGAGGAGTTTACATTTTTTACTTTAACCTTTTTCACGATGCAGATCGACAAATTCTGTCCCTCGCGGTTTCCTCTGTTTACCGATAGAGCACTGCGTCACGAGTCACCCACTTCATCCTTGATCCTTGTGGCCCACGTTGTCCTTATCCGCCGTTGTAAAAATTTTCTCTTCTTCATCGTCATCCAAATCAAAATCGAGAACCTGGCATTTTTAGGTCAATAATTTAATATACAAAAATTTTGAAAAAAAAAAAAATATTGCTGTTACACCCTACGACAGTCAATAAGGTCCCCCGTCTCGCGCCACGAGGCCTTGACTCTCAACTACAAGTAAAGCTAAAGCCACATCTTACCCAACACTCAACAGACTACAACGCCTCACTGCACGTCGTTTTTGTCTATCTTATCTGCTAATCATTCCATTCTATTATTGATTTCTTTCTCTATTGTCATTATTTTTTGCACATTTGAAGCTTCTAATCGATCCTTGATCCGCTTACGGTACATGGCGGCCGGAGACGATTCCGATAAAGAAAAGGTCATCTACCTTCACGGTGACCTGGACTTGAAAATCATTCGAGCCCGGCGGTTACCTAACATGGACATGATGTCCGAACACCTCCGACGTTGTTTCACAGCCTGTGACGCTTGCAAAACTCCCGCCCCGACGCACGAGACCTTTCAGGACGATGACGGAGTCCGGCACACCAGCAAAATCATCCGCAAGAGTAAGATCATCACCAGTGACCCTTACGTCACCGTCGTGGTCCCTCAAGCCACCGTCGCCCGTACACGTGTCCTTAAAAATTCCCAAGAGCCTGTCTGGAACGAGCACTTCATCATTCCCTTAGCGCATCCCCTTGTCAACCTCGAGATTCAGGTCAAAGATGACGACGTCTTCGGCGCCCAAATAATCGGCACCGCCGCAATCCCTGCTGACACCATCGCGACCGGCGAGTTCATCTCGAGATGGTACGACATCATTGCCCCTTCCGGTAGTCCACCTAAGCCTGGTGCATCTATACAACTCGAGCTTAAGTTCACCCCCTGTGACAAAAATCCGCTGTACCGCCACGGCATTGCCGGCGATCCCGAGCAGAAGGGAGTGAGGAACACGTATTTTCCCTTGAGGAAAGGCTCTCACGTGAGGCTCTACCAGGATGCTCACGTGACTGAGGGAATTTTGCCTGAGATTCCTTTGGACGATGGGAAGCTTTATAAGCCGGGGACTTGTTGGGAAGATATTTGTCACGCCATATCCGAGGCTCACCATTTGATCTATATCGTTGGCTGGTCTGTTTTTCATAAGATTAAGCTTATTAGAGAGCCGACAAGACCGTTGCCGCGTGGTGGCGACTTGACTCTCGGTGAGTTGCTTAAGTATAAATCGGAGGAAGGTGTTCGAGTTTTGTTGTTGATTTGGGACGATAAGACCTCGCATGACAAGCTTGGCGTCAAAACGGTGAGGATTTTGATTAAGTTTGTTTGCTACTTATTTATTATGTCATTTTCTAAGTTAAGAACAAATCAACCAAAGATTATTATTAAAATACTAGTAATGTGGACTGGCATTAATTTAATTGTAATGCTTATTTGTTTGTTCATTATCCAATTAAATTAAGAATATTAGGCATCATATGGACTAATATTCTATGCAACTGCTTTCTTTTATTTGATTTGATTTGATTTGATTTTTGGGTGTGTTAGTGGTGTCTTTGTTACTTGTTTGATTGGCTAGGGCTATGTTTGGAATTGAGATTTTGTAGATTAGAAGACTGCTGTGAAATTGAATCACTAAGCTGTCAAGTACAAGTGGATAACTAGTAAGTAAGCTTTAGCCGCCCAGTAAAAGTGGGTGTTGAACCAGCACTTGCTTGTTGTTTTTTGACAATTAAGCATACAAACATTTGCCAAGTCATTGAATTTTTTCTTTTAAACCGCTAATTACTTATGTGTTTGGAGCAATAATATGAGGTGGGATTGGGTGGTGCAGGCAGGAGTGATGGCCACACATGATGAAGAAACAAAGAAATTTTTCAAGCATTCATCTGTCAATTGTGTTTTGGCACCTCGTTATGCTAGTAGCAAGCTTAGCTACTTCAAACAACAGGTATATTTTATTTCACAGTTCGGTAATGTGCTGTGTTTGTATTTCGACAACTCCATTATTTCTGATTAGTGTCAATTGATAGTTACGTAGTTTTAGTTACATTTTACAAATGATTGTTTTTTTTTTTTAAGTCTCTAAACTTTGTTTATTGCTTGTTTTTGATAAGTTTTCTTCTTCCTTATTTGTTTGTGTGGTGGGTTTTCCCAGATTGTTGGAACAATCTTTACCCACCATCAAAAATGTGTTCTTGTAGACACACAGGCATCTGGTAATAATCGAAAGATTACAGCATTTATAGGAGGTATTGACCTTTGCGATGGTCGCTATGATACTCCTGAGCACCGTCTATTTCGTGATCTCGACACTGTCTTCAAGGATGATTTTCATAATCCTACATATCCTGTGAGTGGCTGACCAAAATATAAATTTCTATCGGACTTCGCATTTTTATTACCACATAGCATTAGACTTTTGGAATGTTATTCCTTTATTTGTCTTTACACTTTCTCTTTCCGTGATTGTGTATCAGATTGGAACCAAGGCTCCAAGGGAACCATGGCATGATTTGCATTGCAGATTAGATGGGCCTGCTGCATATGATGTTCTTATCAACTTTGAGCAGCGTTGGAGAAAAGCAACCAAGTTGACAGAGTTAACTTTCAAGTTCAAAAGGGTCTCTCATTGGCGTGATGATTATCTGATTAAGATAGGGCGCATCTCGTGGATACTAAGTCCTGAGCTATCTCTTAAAACGAATGGAACAACAATAGTTCCAAGGGATGATAATGTAGTACGTGTTTCAAAGGAGGATGATCCTGAAAACTGGCATGTTCAGGTCATATGGTGCAAATCATAAATTAATCAAAAAATTATTTGGTTTTGTATTTTTATTTCACTAATTCTTAGTAAGGTCTATCTCTGTCTCTCTCTCTCTCTTTTGGGTCACAGATTTTCCGGTCCATAGACTCAGGATCAGTGAAAGGATTTCCAAAATCTATTGAGGACATTGATGACCAGGTTTATATGTGAACTACTTTCCTTCTTTGAATTCTTAGATAGAAAATCACTTGCATTTGGGCCTAAGACAATGGTGCTTCAAGATTTTGATCTGTACTTGTGTTTCTAATTCACAACTTAGTTTATTATCCAGTTCTAAATGACATTCTTCTCTTGCAGAGCCTTATCTGTGCAAAAGATGTGGTGATAGATAAGAGCATTCAAACAGCTTATATCCAAGCAATCAGATCTGCTCAGCATTTTATATATATTGAAAATCAGTATTTTCTTGGATCATCTTATGCATGGCCATCGTATAAAAATGCAGGTTAAAGTCACAATTTTAATCACATCACAGAGTTAATTGCTTTTGTTTGTTACTTCTTTTTTCTAATTTCTGCAACCAAAGGTTTATTACAGCAAGAAGCAAATGCATATGAAGTATTTGATTGCAGAATTGTAGGTTAGCTCTTTAAAATGTCTGTTCTGGAACTGATAATAGAATTCCGCTGGACTAAGCATTAGTGGTTGCTAGCACAGCTTAGGGTTATGTTTCTCTCCTCCCTTCCCCTCCGGATTGGGGAATATCAAGTACAATTTATTTTGTTGTAGCTCCTTTATTGGTGCCATGCACTTGCAGTCTTCACATATTTTTCAAAGCATTGTAAATAGTCTCTTTTGATTTTTACTGCAATTTTGGGCAATTGATGTGCTTCTGCTTTATCTTGACCTGTTGACTACAAAATAGTTGCCTTCATATATTTGTACCTTGTTTCAGTTTATATTTGGTATCAAATGAATGGTGACTGTTTATAGTATTAATTTCCCTGAGTTTCTGAAGTTACTTTGGTTTTGTCTGAGCAGGAGCTGATAATCTTATCCCGATGGAGTTGGCTTTAAAGATTGCTAGTAAAATTAGAGCTAATGAGAGATTTGCAGTGTATGTCATCATACCTATGTGGCCTGAGGGTGATCCCAAAACTAACACCGTCCAAGAAATTCTGTTTTGGCAGGTTTTTTTTGTTATATACCTTCCAATCTTCATAAATTTGGAACATCAATTTTTATATGTATAAACTAACTGAATGACTTATAAAAAGAAAAAAAGGAAGAGGCGGAATACAAATTTTAAATAGACTACTAATAATGTTGCTGTGCTATGATTTCTGGTTCTTGGTAATTATAGTTGAGAGTAATAGTTTGTTTCCATCCTTAATCACTGCAGATTTAATACGATTCTTCTTTCATGGATGGTTATTTCTGTTGGACTTTTGATTGGTATTATGTGGTTACATCTTGG
Source organism: Citrus x clementina (assembly GCF_000493195.1). NCBI lineage: Eukaryota > Viridiplantae > Streptophyta > Magnoliopsida > Sapindales > Rutaceae > Citrus > Citrus x clementina. The sequence continues at coordinate 507,263 of NW_006262075.1, read as the reverse complement.
GGAACTTGTACATGGTTTAATTCCAACTTCACTGTTGTTATACTGTTTCACAATGAGAAGTATGATATCATTTCTAGATACTAAATTGAAATGCTACTAACCGGGTTTATCCTCTGCAGTAATAATTTTGAGTTTATTGTTAACTTTTCGCGTGGGAATTAGGTTCAAATTAGTTTTGTCTTAAAATGTTACTGATATTTTCTGTCAGTACTCTGAGGTTAAACTTCAATTTACCCCTACTTAGAATGGCAATCTTCAATGTGAAACCATCAATTTATCCCCATTTTCTATTAAGAAGATTCCAAAGAAAGAACAAGAAAAAATCATCAATGTGTCCCCCCATTTGCCTCATCTTTTGAACGATAATGGGGGGTTTTTAGCTCTTTTGGGGTAAATTTGTTATGACTGTGGAAATATGTTTGCTCTGACATTATATATTTGGATTTTGCAGAGCCAGACGATGCAGATGATGTATAGTGTTGTTGCACAGGAACTGAGGGAAATGCAAGTGGACGCACATCCTCAAGATTACCTCAGTTTTTATTGTCTCGGAAAACGGGAAGAAGCTCCTAAGGATGTATTGGCCAATAATGGTGATAAGGTGTTTACCTAAGAGGAAAATTCCTTTTGTTCTTTTCGTAAGCATGTTAACGATCAACTGTTCTTGCTAGGATTTAAACATAATAGTTGGCTATAATTATGACTAAATTTCATGGTAGCTTAGTTGATTAATAATGAAATTAGTTTGCCAATTATTTTATGTAAAATTTTGTCTAAATCAAATCAGAACTTGTGTTACTCTGATCCGTGATCTTTCTCCTCTGACATCTCTATTAGTTTTTTATGTAGACCCACTATTTCTGTTGTTAGCATGTTAACAAAGCCCAAAGGATGTCAAATATACAACCGAAAGAAGTCTAATCTAATTACTTAATTTCTGTCGTCGAGGGATAACGACCAACAAGTTAACCACGAAATTTCCTGTCTATATTAAGCATTGGCTTATATGCATTTTCCTTGGTTTAGTATTAAAGCAAGAAAGAAGATTCTGGATTAATTGTGGCAATTTTCATCAGATGCTTGGAATAAGTTTCTCCAATTTCTTCATGAGGATTGAAGGCTCACAAAAATGTTGTCATATTCACATCTTTGCCAATAGTTTTCTGGGCCCTTGCTTATAACTGTGTGTAGTGCTACATGTACTTGGAGGTTTCTAATCTAGGATGTGTCGGTAGGTTTGTTATTGTAAATACCTGTAGATCAATGTAGTACTTTTGGGGAAAAAAAGAAAAAAGAAACTGTAGTTTCTCTTGGGAGTAGAGATTTACAACTTTTAATATCAAATATGAGTTCTCTCAAGAAAGTTTATGAAAAAACAAAAGTTGTTATAAGTTTTGACTAATTCCAGTTTACTTTCAGGTCTCTGATTCACAGAAAAATCAGCGCTTCATGATATATGTGCATGCCAAGGGGATGATAGTAGATGATGAATATGTGATCATGGGATCTGCCAACATTAACCAAAGATCCATGGCTGGTTCCAAAGACACTGAGATAGCTATGGGTTCTTATCAGCCGCATCACACATGGGCTAGGAAGCAGAAACATCCACATGGTCAGGTTTGTAGATGATCTTGTTTTCTTTGTTTTCTTTCTTCTGTAATAAAGGAAGTTGACTTACATGGGTTCATTATTGTATATGCATGGTCAAGACCTGTTTTATAATAATATTCTTTTCTATTAATTATCAATCACAAGCTGCTCATGTAGAAGCTTAGATTAGAAAAGAATCCTATTCAGAAATAACAATCCAGGTTTGCTTCCATCAAGTTTCTTGAACCTTGCTATATGTGATTTAGGAAGTTACATTTTGAAATGAAATGTCTGATAATTAAACATTTTTTCCCCATCTATATGCCTAGCAAGTATAATATTGTAAGTGCCCTATGAATGTCGGTCTTGAAACATCTTTTATGGTCTGTAACTATAATTCTGCAGATATATGGGTATAGGAAGTCACTTTGGTCAGAGCATCTTGGCATGCTAGATAATTGCTTTGAGGAACCAGAAAGTTTAGACTGTATAAGGAAGGTAAATCAGATTGCTGGAGAAAACTGGGGTAGATTCACAGCCACGGAGTTCACACCATTGCAGGGCCACCTCCTCAGATATCCTCTGCAAGTAGATGCTGATGGGACAGTGAGCCCCTTACCAGGTTATGAGCAATTCCCTGATGCCGGTGGTAAAATCATTGGTGTTCATTCCATGAGTCTTCCTGATATGTTGACAACCTGATCTCCTACCGGTTTTATGTTCATAGAAGAGGTGGAGAAAAGAATATTCAAGGGACAGTATGTGTAATCGTGTATTTGTGTTCTGCATTGTGAATTTGTGATTCTTTTTAATTACTGAGTTTTCTTTTGTAAATTGTTATATTTTTTTAATGTGTATTATGTTTTGAATGACCCTTCAGTTGTTTTGGCAAGTACTTGGCGCATGATGTAATGAATCTGTGCCCATGAATACGGTTACCAGTGATAGTTGACATGTATGTACTCTTTTATCTCATAACGAAAAATGACTTGTACACTGTTTGGCATTGTTTTTAGGGGGATAAAAAATAATTGTGAAAAATGAAAAGTTAATTTTGATATTTAATAAATCTTTTTAGAAATAATTTTCGTAAAATTACTTGAATCTTCAGTATAGGATTTTAAAAAATAGGAAATGACCACTTTTTCAAAACAAGAATTAGTTTTATATTTAATCTAATTTTATATATATCTTCATATATATTATAAAAATTTTAAATTATTCTTATTAATTAAGAAATAAAATTATTAATTTTTAAGAGATAATTATTATTATTAGTTATATTGAGATAACAAAATAAAAATATAAAATGTTTATTTTAGTTATCAATTACTATATACATACAATGAAAAAAATATATAAGTGTAAATAAATTTTTTTTAATTTCATATTCAATTTAGTTATTTATATTCTAATAACAATTTAATAATAAAATTTATTGAATACGTACGATTATTTTTAAAATTTACAATATTTTTAAAAATTAATTTTATTAAATATTTAATTAATTTTCATGAGAATTGATTAATTTTGTAGTAAAATTAGTAATAATTATCTTAAAAGCTACAATATGATCAAACCCCATTAGTGGGCAAACGAGCATTGATCGACTCTTTTACTTATTTAAGTATTTGCCGTTTCTAAACTTAATTAGGGCCCGCTCAATATTGTTTTGGGTTATTTAGCGTCAGCCCCCACAAGTTTCGACCATTTGCGCCGCGCACCCACAAGTTTTGATCATGTGCGCCGCGCACCCATTGCTGTTAAAATAACTGTTATCTGTTACTGTACCGTTTGTGATTTTGGAAAATGATGAAATTGCCCATATTTATTAGGATGGCATTATTGTCCTTAAATAACAATCTAATTATAGTAAAGCATTTGCAGCTGTGCATTGTAACGGCTATATAGGCAGAACAAGTCTTTGATTTACAGTTCCTTTGCAACGGTAACATAACGGCATGCCACTTCCACTAGCTATAAATATTGCACATGACAATTCTTCATCTTCAGCATGCCTATCAAACCCCACCATATTTAAATTACTACAAACAGCAGTCATTGTTTAGCTTCAAGTTGTCATTATTAAGCCCAACTAGAAGCATAACCAGAAGCATTACTAGAAGTATCACTTGAAGCACCACCAGCTACTGAATTTACAACCTAGTCAACATATACATTGGTAGAAGAATGTCTAGCTGCTCTGGGGGTGCTTCAAGTTCATCAAAATCAAAACCCGACTCAGAAAAGAATTTAATCAATGGAGGAATTTTCAAGTTCCACAACAAAGTTTGCTATTGTAGAGTCAGAGCAGCCATTAAAATATCGGAATCTAAGTCAAATCCCAACAGATTATACTATAGTTGTCCTAATGATCCTGCATGTGGTTTCTTTAGATGGTGGACGCCATCTAGAGAGGAGATTGCAGAATTTACAAGACAAATGAACCCGTTTGAAGAGCAAGGTATTGACACCAGTGACAACAATATTATGAAATTGACAATGGCTGACCTTGATCAGAGGACTGTGACAATTGAAATCCTTCTTTATCAACTGAAAAAGTATCAATTCATCACAATGGTTATTTTATTATTTCTCACAACTATCATTTACTGTAAGTTATGAAAAATGTTTTCAGAATGGTTGCTTAGCTTTAGAAAATGCAGAGAAATTAAGTGTAACAGTTGCTCATATTCATTGTAGTTAATAATATAAAATATATCATGGAGTAATATATATTGGCAGCATCTGAAATGGTGTATTAATCACCTGTATGGTTACACAACAATGTATCCAACAAAAAACAAAAAACAATGTTGGTCTACCTATATGTAAGTCCTACATATATACTTTGCCAACAACTTTCATAATGCCACAAACCCCTGGCAACATAACCTAAGCATTAGTTTATATTTAAGCTCCATGTGCAGACTAACATTACACATCCAAAAAGGACCAACTCCAGAATTTCAGCTATAAACTAACCATTGCATTTTTCTTCCCAATAAAAAACAAAAGCTTCAGCTGGTTCATTGTGGCATTGTGGAAGGTGTTAAAAAATGCTTATATACCTCCACTACTTGGTATTGTTACTGCTGCCAATGTCTCCAATGCATTCACCAATCACTGCATTATGATAAGTAATAGAATACAGAGTAAGTAACATGATGCTTTCATTACCTAATGATGATATTAATCACAAAATCTTAAAATGATAAAACAATGCCTAACCATCTCAGGTGGGAAGGCTGGTGCCTTCCCTTTGCCAATATTGTTCAGTTCACTCTTTTTTTTAGTAGTCTGGTTTTTCCTCAAACTAATTCCACCAACTGCCATTATCTTCCTGCCTTGTACACCCAACCACGGAGCATTAACTTCAATATTTGCCATCTGTTGATGATTCATTTTCTTGGTACCTGATGGCCCTTCTTGATTCCTAAATGCATTTGTCTTTTGTGGTGGCAGCTGCATCTCTCTAGGCTCGTGAACCTCAAATGTTGGCCTCACATGCTCATATGGCTGCATGTGAATAACAGTGGTGGACCCCCTGCCTAGTGCACTTGACAGTGGACCCACTAGCCTATCTTGTAAACTTGATATATTTTTTTTTGGTCATTTGAATTATTGACTAATGAGTTAACAATTGCATATTAACAGCTATAAACATGAGTAGTTACAAAATCATACCTCGAGCTGCTGATCCTGTATTTGTCATGTACTGTTTTAGATTGGTCTGTGGGCAGGCACAAATGTACAAAGTAAGGTTCAACGTTACACAAAGATAACTGTAAAAATCACAGAAACTGCACTGACCTTATAATGTTTTGTACGTTTGTTTGCATTTAAGGGGTTAATGGGACAACCTCTCTTGTTATGGCCAAATTGTTTACAGCACTTACATTGCATCCTATATCGCTTCTTCTCTGGAGGAACCTCACCAGCTTCCCGTCTCCTATTCATTTTTGGCCTCCCAGGAGGCCTTTTCACTAATGGAGGATAAATCTCATCACCTGGTGTAATTGGCCATGAAGATTTATCTGGAATGGGGTGAATCATTCCAGCATAAGTCCTCAAATAGCTCACCTGCTTCAATAATGGGCTAAGGAATTGTCCTAACTCTTTTCTACTATGAAAGATACATGGCATTGCATGGATGCATGGGATGCCACATAGTTGCCAGTGACCACAGTCACATACATGGTGCTGTAGATCAACTATATAAGTCATGTGGTTGTGGTCTACTTCATATAGTCATTCACTAGCTCGAGCTACAGGGTTTGGACTTCCAATCTGCAGATTATTCATCATCCTATCATAAATCCTCTTTGGAATCTCAGACTCCCAAGCCTCAGCTTTTTTCCTTCTGTTCACCAGCCTCTTCATTAGCTTCTTCCTCATCCATTCAAGCATATTCAACAGTGGGACTTTTCTTTGAACACCAAGCCATGCATTAAAAGATTCTGTCATATTATTTGTGCAGTGGTCACTCTTACAACTGTTGTCAAAAGCATGTTTAGCCCATAATTTTGGTGGTAACCTTCTTAGTGTCTCGTAAACACCCTCATCTATATTCTTCAAATTAGTCATTGCTACATCAAAATCCCTGCTGTTACATGCCCTTGCAGCTGCCCAGAAATAAGCCTTGAAGTTTGTATGCGGATGCTTTGTCTTCAAGTTTGCAAGAATGTGTCTCGCACAAAACCTCACATGAGCATTTGGGAACTCAAGGGCCAAAGCATTATGGATTCCTTTCTGCCTGTCACACATGAAGGTTAACTGCCTTGCATCTTCAAGAAATGTTTTTAAATGACCTAGAAACCATGTCCAAGTACTTGTGCTTTCAACACTACAAACACATACAACAACTGGAAATATTCCAGTGTTAGCATCAAGTGCTACAGCTGACAACATTACACCCTTATATGGACCCTTCAAGTGGCAGCCATCAATCCCAATGAATGGTCTACAACCAGCTTTGAAACCATCTCTAAGTGCTGGAAATGAGAGGATAAATCTATCAAAATGAGTTTGAGACTGCTCCCCTGGGAACCGAATAACACTAACTAAGGCCAGAGCTTGTGGCATCTTATTTAGTATTATCTGAGCATAACTTCTGATCAGCCTGTAGCTTGATTCATGATCTGCACCTGCTCTTTGCAATGCCATTTTCTTTGCCCTATACACCTTGAACCTATTAACCTTACAACTATATATTCTTCACAGCTCATCGATAATGAAATCAACCTTTGTGTCTGGGTGATCTAGAAAGGTTTGTTCATACTTCACAGTTATAAACTCAGCAGTACATTCAGGATTGTCCAGCTCTCGTGAACATGTGTGCACATTATGCAGTCTCTTCAATAGGTAAACACCACCAAATCTGGTCCTGCCAGCATGTAGAAACCATGGACATTTGTAGTATGCACAACCAACGGTAATTCGAGCCCTTTCAAACTTATGCCTATACACCTTAAATTTATTTTTAACAGCATGCTGCCTGATTGCCCATGCAAGCTCTCTAAAATTTCGAAAATACATCCATATTCTGAAAGTCACAGGATCCCAACTTGGAATGTACAGGTTCTCTCTAATAACAGCCTCCATTTTAGCCAAAACACCATCACCTTCATCATCAGAAACAAGGCCACAGTCATCATCACCACTTTTATAATCAGATAGGATATAATCTCCATCACTATCATCAGAAACAACACAAGCCATTTCATACTCCAACACAGTCTTTGTAGGTGGTTTAATGACATTAGGAGTACCGAATGGATGCTCTGGATCTTCAAAACTGTCAATCAAACTGAAAACATTGTCGTCTAAGTCATATTCAGCACCCACTGCTGCTTTGGAGTTGAGTATGTTACCATGGTCAGATGAATTGTTGAAAGGATTAGAAGCAAAAATAGGTTGGGATTCAGGATTCTGAGTTTGCAGGAAGGAAACCATATCATTTTGGTCAAGAGATGTAAAGGCAGCTTCAGATGCTTTGTTTGTCTCTTCATGAGAGGATGGACAATCATTCAACAAAGGAGATAGGTTTCGAGATTGGGTAAAGTTTTGTGGGAGCTGCTGAGATGGACTTTCTGGAGTGTAACATGAAGTATTGTCACCATTATTATCACTGACTTCATCTGTATGCTCTGCGTCACTAGTTTGGGTTTGGGTCACTGCCTCGGTCTGTGTTCGAATTGTTGTTTGGTTTTGTGTAGGGGACCTGAAGTATGTGTTCATGAAATCTTCAAATAGGTTAGAGTTTGCATCAATTTTGTTCTGAATCTTGGTTATAGAAGGAAGTGGTGATTTTTGTGAATTGGATTGAGATTGAATGGAATCGGATGCAACCAAAGATTTCATGATATTGGTGGTGACAATGATTGGAATTGTAGCTTCTAATTCAGGCAAGAGTTTTTCATTTGAAAACTCAGTTGGGTTTGTCGACACATGCAGGGGTAATGGAATTGGATCATTGAGGTTTAAGGTTGCTGGATTGTTGGTGTCTGGATCTCTAGATGAGTTTGGTTTAAAAGATTCAAATAACACTCTCTTTGCTGTAGAGTCATGGTTTTGGGGTATCTTATTAAGGTATAATTGCATGTAGTATATTAGATGATGGTTGTGCTCTTTTAGTTGCGAGATGAGGTCTGTATCAGTGTCAATATGTGCTTTCTTACAGTCCCACGGCTGCCAAATACTCATATTAAACCTCTCATCAAACAACATCTTCCTTCCATACACTCTCACCATAACTTTTGTTGATCACAGACACCCTACTGAATTTGTCTCGATCAACAATACCAAGGTTATGTGTCTTATCCTTGTAAGTTACAAATATAGTGGTATCATCATCTCCATCCATTATTCCTGTAATGACAGTACCTACTTTATAATGCAGAGATTTTTTTTCATGAAATAAATATAAATCTCAATCAACATAAAAACTTAAAACCTATAGCACACACAATTCATTAAATCATAGCATTTACCCAGACCATTAAACAAATAAACCCTTGTTAATTTCATCGATTACACACATCGGCCTAACAAACTATCAACAACCATCTCAACACTCTCCAAATAAGCTATAATCAATGACCAACAAACCAAATATCCAATAGCAACAGAATTGAGCCATAACCATCTATAATACAATCAAATCTATAATCATAACTCTATAGATTCAAATCACAAAACATAATTACTGGAATCGAAATGCAGATCAATATAGCTACCAAAAATTAAATAAAGAAGTATTCTCACTCACTTAAGCTTCTTCAAGAACGTGTGATTGGTTCAGCTCTCAAACATCTGTTTCCTCAGTGCATTTTCTGAATAACACAATGTAATAACTTTATCTCCTTAATATATATGACTGTCGTGGGTGACGATGGATGCTTTTCTCGCCATTTGCTCTTCTTCGTCTTCGATTTCCCTCCAATTTCCACTACTTGAGCATCTTGTATAAGCAAGCTCACTGCCATGATGAAGGAAGAGTGAAGTCACAGAGGTTGAAATGACAGCTCGTATTCGGATCTTCAAAGTACAAGATTTTAAAATATTTCTTCATTTGTTTCTATTTTTACCCCTCCACCGTAACAAATAACAGCTATTTTAACGGCAATGGGTGCGCGGCGCATATGGTCGAAACTTGTGAGTGCGCAGCGCAAATGATCGAAACTTGTGGGGGCTGACGCTAAATAACCCTATTGTTTTTCAATCTGCATTTTCTTAAAACAATAGGGAGAAATCAAACGTGATTTTCGTCATAATTAAAATGAACAAAGTAAAGCTAATAAATAAGAAAGGCGTAAAAAGTTACGCAGAAGAAGATCTAATCTAACGTAACGTACGGCAGCACCCCGACGTTTGCAGAGTAAAATCGTACGCCTTACCGCAGTAAAGAATTGCTCTAAGCACATACCATAATATTTATACCAATCCATAAAATAGTATATGCGAATTGTTATTGGGTGCGGCTGCGTAGGCAGAAGTTACAACTCGCACTGAACCGAAAGAACCCCATCCTGTTCCCAACTTTCAGAATCCCTAATATTCCTCTGTTTCAATCGCTCTGATGGTAAACCCTCTCTTCTTTTTAAAGCTTCTGCTTTCATTGTTCATTGAAGCTTGATGTTAACATAATACCTAATTTTTTTTTATTATTATTTTTATGCGCAGGCTGATTCTCCTCGCAAAAAGTAAGGGCTAAATCGCTGAACTCGTTAAAATAACATTTGCGTGGCAAATATTTTTAATTGATTCATTTTATTTAATGTTCTGTTTAATGATCTGAGAGGTTTTAGTTTTTTTAAGTAATGAATTAGAGGTACTTGATGTTCTTTGTTGACCAAGTCTTATGAGATTATGGGTGTGAAATGTATTCAGCTTAGGAGGTTGTAGTTTATTTGAACTTTGATGCCTTGATGGTCTGTTTGGTTCTGGAAGTGTGAGATTCTTAGCTTCTGTTCAACAAAAGGAAAAAATATTATGTCAAGCCGCAGATGTCAGATGTTTTAACTCTTAATCTTAGTTGAATGATCTTTTGTGCGGGTGAATACCTCAAGTGCATATTGTTATTGTTATTGTTATGCAGTATCTTTATAGGAGGATGTCATTTCATTATAAGGGTACAAAAAGTATACTGTACTGAGGATATGGTAACAGCTTTGAAACAGCTTTGAAGCTATATAAGGATAAGTTCATTTGCCTAAGAGTTCTTAAATTTTATTTTTTTCAATTTGTGTTTAATATTTGCTAGGTTGTGCTTTTGGACCAGGAAAAATTTCTTGCTTTTTGGGTCAATTAAATTGACTTTCATCCATTCTCATTATGTTTGTGAAAAGATGACAGGAGCATTTATTTGATTTGTGAAGTTTATTATGCAATGTCACTTTTGTTATTGGCTATGAGAGAAACATGAAAAATTTAAGGAATGCGATGAACAGGGCAATAAGAGATACTTTTTGAGATTACATATCATATTATATTTTAGGTTAGTTTGAGTGTCTTCCGTGCACTATTGATTGATGCTTTCTTTGAATGAGTTTCTTTTATGCTATATTATATTGTTAAGCTCTTTCGGTATGTTCCTGTCCTTCTGCTTTTGATGTTTAATAAACTGGATGCATTAGGGATTTGCGGTCCCCTTCCCCTGTGAGGGAACTTTCAAGGTCTAGATCTAGATCTAGGTCTTTCTCTAGGTCGAGGTCTCGATCAAGATCAGGATCTTGGTCTAGGCCAAGGCAGAGATCCCGTTCCCAAAGTCGCGGCAGGTTTGTCACTATCTAAGCTGCATTTATAATAATAGTAATTGCTGTATCCTTCTATATCTGATATCGATGCCTGTGTTCATGTTTCATATGCGTTGATGGTGTTTAGATCAAGGTCCAGAAGTCGTGGAAGGTTAGTGGTTTTCTTTTTCCTGTGCTTACGATGATGCTTTATCCTTTTGATGCTTTGTTGCTCATACTATGCTTGATGCATTTATGGCTTTTGTCTCAAATATTTTTGTACTTGAATGTTTTGGCAGGACCGAGACTGGAAATCCTGGAAATACCCTTTATGTAACTGGCCTATCTACAAGAGTCACAGAAAGGGACCTTGAAAAACATTTCTCCAAGGAGGGGAAGGTTGTTCTTTTACAACATTTGAATACTTATTGCAGTTCCTAATGGCTTTATCCACCAATCTATTATGCCTGTTGTCTGATCTTTTTATCTACAATTAATAAAACCTTTTGTTTTTCAGGTTGCTTCATGTTTTCTTGTTGTGGAGCCCCGTACACGCATCTCTCGAGGTTTTGCTTTTGTTACTATGGATAGTGTTGAGGATGCTGAACGCTGCATCAAGTATCTCAACCAGTCAGTTCTGGAGGGCCGATATATTACTGTGGAGAGGGTAATGTGATTTTTCTTCAACTTGGAGGTTTTCTGTTTTGATTGGTTATCTTTCTTCTTAACTTGGAGGTTTTCTGGCTATATTCAGAACACCTTGCGTCAGCTATGTTGGCAGCAATCAAAGATGACCAGTTCATCCATGTCAACTTAAGTGAAACAGCTTGATCAATGGCCAGCTTAAACAGCTTTTCAAATGACTTGTGATCCTCTAAACATAGCAACTATATAGCCCAACAACTATACAACCTCAGCATTCACTTTCAACTGTCTCAACTAATCAACGGACATTATCAACAACTTTCTAATCAGGATTTTATGGTATTTCGAACCTGGCATTAATTTAGTGGGCAATAGTCACATGCGTCCAAATTTTCCATCTTTTTCCTTTTCCTCGTTTGTGGCTAGGTTTGTCCACCATCTATTGAAATTTTTTATTGAAGATATTTTTGGCTTAGGTCTCATTTAAAGTTAAAACTTGTAAAATGGTGCTAGGTGGTGTTGGTTTTCGTAAATGTTTATTAAAATATTGTGTTTTTAAATTGATTTTTTTTGAAGACATTGGAATAATTAAGGTGATCTATTTGCCTTTCAGTCACGGAGGAAACGACCAAGAACCCCTACTCCTGGACACTATCTTGGGCTGAAAAGTTCAAGAGACATTGGTAAGTTCAACATGCTTATGTTCTCATGCTTGGAAAGATTGAGCTGCTGGCTATATTGTTTAAATGGTTATTCTAACTTCAGTTTTTGATGCTATCTTATTGGTATCCTGGAAAGGCCGTGGTGATCGCGGAAGGTATCGTTCCAGCCGTGATGATTATGGTTATCGTAGATCTCCAAGACGCTCTCCATACCGAGGAGGTCGTGATTATTCTCCTAGGCATTCTCCGCCTTATGGTGGAAGATCAAGGAGGGAGCGGTCCAGGTCAGTTCCCCGCTCACCTTATGGTAGCCCAGAAAGGAAGTATGCTCGTGGTTCTAGATGATGATGCTGTTTGTTAGGATTTGATACGACTGTTGAGAGGTTTGATAACAGGTGTGAAATCCTGTTGTGGTGATGTAATGTATTTGGCTTCAACTACGGTTAAGCAGATGTCTGGGCTTGATCAGGTTTCGGGATACAGTTGCTTTTCAAGTGTCTTGCTTCTTTTATTAGTGCTTGTCATCATGTACCTGTTATTTTAAACTTTATATTCATAATGCTTGTGGTTAGTAATATTGCATCTCAACTTTGGCTTACTCAATGTTGTGGTCTTGATCAGGTTTCAGGATACAGTTGCTTTTCAAGTGTATTGCTTCTTTTATTAGTGCTTTTCATCATGTACCTGTTATTTGTAAATTATGTCTCATCTCTTTATATTCATAATGCATGTAGTTAGTAATATATCTCAACTTTGGCATACTCAACGTAGTGGTCCTCATGATGTGAAAGCTGTGAGCATGCTCTTTTAGGTTATGTTTGGGAGTCTGGATAAATTGTGGGATTGGATTAGATTTTGAGATTAATAAAATAGTCTAATCTAAGGTATGTTTGGTTGTCATGGACTAATAGGATAGACTAAAATTTAGTTCAAAATAATTGGGATTATTAGTTATTATATTTATATGGGTATAAAATTACAGCTTAAAAAAAATTATGAAATTAAAATTTTATTCATTAATTTATTTAAACTAGTATTGAGTTTTAAACATAAAAATAATCAATTATTTCTTTATTGTAATATTCAATGTTAAATATTAAAGTCAATAGTTATCAATATAATTTAAAAATATTATATTGTTTAAATAGTTATTTAATGTTATTAAATTAAATTAATATAGTCCTGTCTAATATTGTATTAAATAAAAGATAGTATTATATTTAATCCAATTTAATCCGTGGCCTTAAACAGATGGATTGTGGTAGTTGTAACTCCGTGCATTTGTTGTTTGAAATTAATGGTTTGGCTGTTGTTTTTCTTTCGGCTAATTGTTGGCGAAATCGCGAGCAGTTTGCTTTGGCTTGTCATTGTCATCCGGGTCTAATTTCTAATCGAAACTCGGCCAGATCAAATCATCGTTTTTCACAATTTACTACTCTCCCCATTTGTTGCTTGTGGAAAATCATCACAGCTGATGCGAATGAGGAGATTGCCTCAAACTTGCGGGGATTATTGCACTGGACAAAAACAGTTAAAATAAAATAAATATTAAACCATGTGCCACTCATCTGTTATATAATGAATTTTATAACTAATAAATTTATAATTATACCATTCAGTAGGCAAATGTGAGATTTATTGGGAGACAAATTGAATCCAAAATTTAAATTTCTAAAATGTAATTCTATCCCAATTAATAAGCACATGTTTGGTATTAAGATTGTAAAATAAAAGATGATAATGTTTTAAATAATAGTTTGATAAAATAAATTTTTTTATCACACAAGTGTATGGATAAAACATCGTAACTTTCCAACCACATTAGGAAATGTTTACCAAACACTTTGTATGTTTTAGTTAAACCCTTTAGTTTTATTTCTAAGCAACACAACATATTTGTCTTATCATGCGTTGCATGAATGACATAGAGATTTTTGTCGTTACAAGTTACTCTTTTGTTTTGTTTTTTCACAGAATACAAATGGTGCATTTACTAACCGGTAATAAAAAAGGATTAGACTAATAAATTTATAATTATACCATCAAATAGATGAATGCCATATTTATCGAGATACAAGTTGAATCCAAATATTTGAATTCCTTAAATGTTATTCTATTTAAATTAAGCTCATGCTTAGTATTGAGATTATAAAATAAAAATTGATAGTGTATGATAAATCTACTTTTTAAATAATAATAGTTTGATAAAATAATAAAGGTGTTACTACTAATAACTAAGGAAGATGGGACGGTACTGGCCCAAGATTAGCAGTGAGCTCATCCCTCCAGTAGATGAACGGAGCCATCAGCCCTCCATTGTGATGCTAAAAATACTGAAGCAATTAGAAGTAGAAGCAAGAAAAGAGTAGCGCAAACCAAATGTCACTGCTAAACCCGAAAATCTCTTCTCCTTTCCCTTTCCCGCACTCGCTTCACTCACCTCCACAATCTAAATTTCACAAGCTATTCCCATCCCAACCCCTAAATCTCCCTACGGCAGCAACAACAAGACTCTACTCTCTCTCCCCTCTGCAACAGGAACCAGATTATCTTCTCCTTCAAAACGAAGACCGCGTTATCGGCGATTGCTTGGTTTTTGAAGAAGGCGTATTCGAAGACCCTTACCTCGAAAACGACAACGTTCCTCCACCAAGGAAACCCAGACGCAGCAGAGGGAAGCAAAATGTTGTGCAAGTGGAGGCTGAGAACTTGGTGCCTGACAAGTGGAGACAAGTTCAGGAGGAACTCAACTTGACGAAGAAAGAGAAGCGGCAGATTGCGCTTCAAATTGAGTTCGGTAGCCGAGTTGAGAAAAAGAAACAAGGCTATCTTCCTTTGAACACTTTGGATTTGAAGGAGTATTTGGCTTATAAAGAAGCTAAATTGTCTCAGAACCCCCCGCTTGTCCTTGATAAGCCTTCGACCTTCCCCACTGATGCCAAGGAGTCTGAAGAAGATAGAGATTGTGGATTTCAAGATTATGTGAATGCGTCTTCTTCTACTTGCACTCAACGAGTGCCGCCAAAGAATCCCAAATGGGCAGTTTATGGCCGAGGTTTGGATGATGTTTCAGAGTTCTTCAATAGTGGGAATTATGACCCTCCTGATAAAAAATCTGATGGTAATTTTATTTTATTTTTTAATCATTTGTTTTAAATTAGCCTTTTAAAAAAAAAATTGATATTTTTCAGTGTTGTAAAGATGACTTGAGGCGGGCGTCTACCAAACACTTTACTTTGAAAATTAATCGGGAACAAAAACCATTATGAACATTCCCTAATTGTTTAATGTAGCCTTGGGTTTTTGCTTTATAACTCTATTTATTTGATTGTTGAGATTTTCTGATTGAATAAGCAGGCCCTCGGCGTAAGTTGTTTACCAAGGAGGAAAAGGTTCTGCTGAATAAAAAACTACCTCATTTGGCAACTGCTACCTCTGTAAGTTCGTGACTGGTGTTAGTCTTGTTATTTTGTATCTAAATGTCGCTTTTTATTTATAACTCTTAAAATGATTCAATACCAATAAGTGGTTTCTGCAGTTTAATCTTAGGTCAGATTGAGTAGTTAGTTAGAGCTGGAATGTTTTATAACAGGTATTAGTGAAAGATGCTTTTAACTTCTCAGTGAACTTGTTTGAGATTTCATACTTTGGTGCTCTCTTTGTGTATTTGAGAATCTATATTCCTTGTTGAATTGTATTTTTCATTAATTAGATCCTGGATCATATTCATGGGTCAGTGGGCTTGAATCCTTGATGTCATCCTTGTAAAATGGAGAGAAGGCACCTTGGCTACAAATTCAGTAGTCTTTTTTTGTGCTGTTATGTTGTTCATTCCATTGTGGAATTTAGTACATGTAATTATTCTTATTATTGTTTTTCTTGTTCAGTAGAATAAGTGCTGAAGCTGTGTTGATGAATGGACCTAAGGCTTTCATCTATTTCTAACTTTTGATTACATGTCTTTCAGAAAAAATGGTTACCTCTGCATTCCCTTGCTGCATCAGGCGAGTTCTACTTTGTTGATGCATTGTTGAAACATAATGTGGACATCAATGCTGTGGACAAGGTGAATTAATTTAGTACATGTATAGGCTACTATCTTTTGTCAACTTTTCTTGGTTAAATATGCACGACAATAGGTGATGCTAATTTTTCTTGATATCACATTTGGCCTGCTATTTTCAGCTTATTTTTGTTTTCTAACATTATTTTCAGGATGGTCTTACTGCACTTCACAAAGCAATAATTGGAAAGAAGCAGGCTGTTACCAACTATCTTCTGAGAGAATCTGCAAATCCTTTTGTTGTTGATGAGGTGATGTGGAAGTAGTTTAGCCTTAGATCATTATATTTATGTAGCAGATCTAATCCTAGACTTGCGTTTAATTTCAAAAGGCCGTTTGTACCGTTTAATTTCAAAAGGCCGTTGGTACCATCTATAATATGTCATTCTTGTTTTTGTAGCTTCCTCTGATTTTTATTTATTTTTCTTATTTAGATGCCTGTTTATGTAATGGGGACCTGGATCATCCTTTATCTTTAATATAGTTAATTTTTATGTTGGTGGACTTTTTCACTCAGCAGACTCACCTTCTTCATCATTGTTGTTGTCATTAATAGCCATCTTCATTTACTGGTTCTTGAGATTTTGTTCATGCATTGCTTTTCTATTCTGCATTTCTTTACATGAGCATGATTAAGGTTTATTGATGTTTGGTCATGATGCTCAATGTAAAATAAAAGCTCAGCTTATGATGTAGTGGTCTTACATGGTATATTTTGGCATTCAGTTGAATAATGTGTTGATATGTCATTTTGTTTTTCTTGCTCACTTGCAGGATGGGGCGACCTTATTGCATTATGCTGTCCAGACTGCATCAAGTCCAGCAATTAAAATTCTTTTGTTATATAATGTTGATATAAACCTTCAAGATAATGTATGGTTCATGATCATCTGTTTTTTGTTGCGGTTTTTTCCCCCCACCCCCAACTATCTATTGTTCTACTGAGAAAAAGAAAAAAAAATATTCATTTGCCCTTTTCAGGATGGATGGACACCATTACATCTTGCTGTTCAAGCTCGTAGGACTGACATAGTGAAACTGTTACTGATTAAAGGAGCTGATAAAACTTTGAAAAACCGGGTAAACATCAACTTATTTGTCTTATTATTTTCTGACCGTCTTTAGGTGCTTTTAAGTCTCTGGTGCTTCTTGCTTTATCTGATTAGAAATGGTTAAATGCTGTGTGTTAGCATTTTTGGTTCTCATGCAACCTAGAAGTTGCTCTTTTAAAATGTGATTTACATGCATTGCTGTTTTCCTGGGTTTATCCTCGCATACGTACGTAGTAGACTAGGTTATTTTGCTTGTGGACAACAATCATACATCTTTTTTTGGGTTTGCCTCAGGATGGCTTGACTCCACTTGATCTCTGCCTCTATTCTGGTCGAGACACAAGGACATTCGGAATGATCAAGCTGTTGAAGCAGCTTCCTACATCCAAATGACTGCTCAACTTCCAATCCATTTGCATCTGTCTTGTGCCCAGTATTGTTAGATACAGCTTGATCCAAAGTTACATTACATCACATGAAACTCAATTCTGCATAGATTCCTCTGTACAAACCATTATCCTCTGCTAAAAGCAGAAGCGAATGCACTACAAGACAAACAAGGAGCATGATGTTTCCATACTTTGCTTATTTGTTTGTAAAATCAGTCTCGGACACGTCTGTCAACTCCTCTTGTGTTATTTAGATATCACAGATATCTCGCTGTTAAAATTCTCCGAAATTTAAAATAGAACTAAAAATCAACAATCCGTGGAGCGTGCAATCAATTGCCACGTCAGTTAGATAATGATCTTGATGCCTGATGTTGGGTATTACTTCCAAATATGATGTCACTATGTCAATTGATCAGAGACATAACATGTTTCGCTTCGCACTAATAAAAAAATAATTAGAAAAGAAAAAAAGAAAACCAAATTAAAAAATTATTGAACAAAAGAAAATTCGCTTCTTCCAGCAAAAGCTGGTCCCCAGAATTTCCTTCCCATTTGCCCATTTAAATTTTCAACTACCTCATAGCGATTCTGTAACGCCTGTTCGTTGGTTAAAACCTCTTTTTGCACTCATCTCTCGCTCTCTCTCTGGATGTATCGCAAGGAAAGAGAATAATGTCTATGCTTTCAGCTCCGTTCTGTGTCCGTACAGTCTCAGGTTTTCACGGGACTAATAAAACCGTTCAAACAAATGCGGGTCGTTTAGTATCCAACTCACTCAGCGCGTCGCCGTTTCGATTGCCAATGCAACTTTGTTTTACCAGCAGTTTCCCCAAATCGGTCCTCCTCTTCTGTAAATCTTCCCGCGGAAGCTTCGGTCGCCGATTCTCCAAGAACGCCGATGATCACGATCACGACTTCCTTCAAGCCTCCCTCCTCGTTCCAGGTACTGTATTTTCAAATGTTTTCTGTTTCCTAAATCGATAAATCACTTGACAGCTTTTGGATTTGAAAAACGCGAAATTCCTTGTAAAAGGTAAGCATTTTTTTTTTTTTGGATATTCTATTTTATTTATTTGTTCATTTACTATGCAGAAACTATGTGGCACCATCGAATGCGGAAGCAAGGATATAGAGAGAATATGAAGTGGCAAAGTTCAGGTCAATTAGTTCCGTTTTCTGTTCGAACAAAGGAACCTCGAGGTGATGTTACTTCAATCGGACCGGAGTTTCTTCGTCGATTTCAAAGCCCCACAATTTTTCTCAAGATTTCTTGTGATGGAGACTTTTTGCTTCCCATTATCGTAGGTACATCAATTAATTTATTCTTTTTGGGTTATAGAGCGTATCTGTTACCGCTGTGCTTCTGCTTATTACTGTTGATTCTTGCAAATATGCATATGCGTGAGTGTGATTGAATCATGTTTTATTGTAGGGGAGTTTGCTGTTGATAAACTTTTATATGCCTTATTGGACGATGGCGGGGATGAGGTGGGGGTAATTTATTAATTAATTTTGTAATTCTTTTTTTGTTTTTTTCATAGTTGTTATGTTAGCTGAGGTTGTCTTATGTATACATTTTTCCTTGAATATGGTATTGCTGCAGGATTGTCCGGATCAGTTCCAGTTTGTTAAAAATGTTGTGGAAAAACTTGGCTATGAAGTAAGGAGCTAATTTTATATGCTCATAGTACGCATTATAGATTTTATTTATTAGTTGATTTCATTAATTGGTTGCTTGTTTGTTCAATGTTTGTAGAAGATATTCATAACTTCTTTTTGTAAAGGATAGTTGATGGTATCAGTCTCAACCGGTTGTTGTCTCTTTCTAATTGTTGATCGCCTTTTTTGTGATGAAGTGTGCTTAATTCTACTGTGAGTATAATGCTGCACCATTCAGTTTTTCTGAATTTTTCTTCATCACTTCATCATTTCAGGTAAAGATGGTTAGAATCACAGAAAGAGTGGTTAATACCTACTTTGCAAAATTATATCTTAGCAAGGTGATTAAAAAGCTTATGATTTCTTTCTGATTATCTTTTCTGCAAACATAATTTTATGAATTTTCTTTTTATGTTATGTCAAGCTATTTATTATCTGCAGCCAGGGAAAAATGAAATTATAAGTGTGGATGTGCGACCCTCAGATGCCATAAATGTGGCAAATAGATGTGAGGTATATACTTTCTGCATCTTGCTTATAAAAATACTAATCTTCTTGTCTGAATTGAAATTTCTTGTCCTGCTTTGATTCGCTTGCGCAAACTAATGTGTGCTTGACGTTCTTTTTTTTTTTTTCTTTTTTTTGGGGCATTGGTAATCAAAAACTTGGCTAGCCCATGCTCTCTTGATTACCTCTTTGCTTCAGTAATATATGTCAACATCCTAATTGACTAATATGTGGGGGTCCGTTTCCTTAAATCAACTATTTTGCATACCCAATTTTTCCTCTCATCCTGTCTGTGTTTTACCTCAAACAGCCCTTTTCTTGTTCTAGTAGGTGTATTAATTTTTGTGACTGTTTCGTGAAGCTTATGTCAATTGAACTTTGCTTTTGTAGGCTCCTATATACGTAAGTAAACATATTGTCTTGAAAGATGCTATTAGAATTGGTTATGGGATGGGCAGAGCACACAGGGCAAAGGCTACATACGACGTTTCCCTTGACAGGTGTCAAGTGTGCTTAGTTTTGATCCTCTTCATTTCTGTCTTCTGTTTTGCTGTGGCTCTAAGCATGAGTTGTACCTTGTCCAGTGCTGCAGAAGGCCCAGATTCAGTTACTGAGGAATTTGATCTGGTGAAGAATATGGATATAGCTGTGAGAGAGGAGAGATACAATGATGCTGGTACTTTTTTAAATGATTCTTTTGTATATATATATATATATTTTATATATTTCCCACTCCTCACCACCCCCCACCCCCCCCCCCCCCTCCCCCGCGCGCCTCTTGTAAGAGTTAAAATTCACAATGCCCTTCTTTTCACCTCTTTTGTAATAATTGATATTGAACTGTAGAATCATTTAAAACTGTTTTCTGGTTCCTGCAGCCAAGTTCAGAGACAAGCTATTAAAGCTTCGCAAGTCTATACATGATCATTAACTAATCTTTTAGGTATGTTTCGTGTGACATGTTTCTTAGCTTTTATTTGGACTTTGACCATCAAATCTTACAATTGCCCTGGTTGTTTTAGTGGGGGGTTTCTCCTGCTGGTTCAGAAATACTTCCAATATTTATCTTACTCCGGGTTGACAAAATGGGTACCTCACAGAATTTTGGACTTGAAGTCTTTTGGCATAGCATTTGTGTAGGAAATAATGAAACATTTTACATTAAAGGAATATGCTGAAGAATGAACGCATTATGCAAGGATATTTCGCAGAAGATGTAGGTATTGTACAGTTCAAGTTTGAAATATTGCCAAAATGTGTAAACGAAAAATCATGTATCTTATTGAAGTGTTTTGAATCATAAAGCTGTTCAGTTTCCTCTTACTCGGAGATTACATGTTCACATTGTACCAGATAATGGATTGGTATGTAATTCCAATTGTGTATATGAAATTTAGTTTTGATTATCAGTGTGCTGTTAGAATCTTGCAAATTATGCATTTTGAGGGTCTACCTCTACAACAGCCTCTGCCTCTGCCTCTGCGGGATCAACCAAAAAATACATAATGCAACCATGTCCAAGTTTACATTTTTAACACACGTGTGTGTGTTACCATTATGGTAATAATCAAAGCACACTAACTGAAAACAGCAATTATTATTATTTTTTTACCCCCTGAACGAGAACTTTTACAAAATGTAAATGACGTTTACACAACAAAAAGAAAGCATTTGATGCAGTAACAAAAGTGTTAACAAGGACATTGTTGAGCGTAAAAATTTCAGGAGCAAGCCCGAAATTAAATGAGTCGGCAGCAGATGGAAGGAATTCTGGGAGGGATGCGAAGACGAGGAGTTTTGGGCAATTTCTCGCCGTCGCCCCACAAGGCATAAGCTTCCTCTCCATGAGCAGCATCATCACCAATCTCAAGGTCATCTGCATTCATCCTCAAATTAACTAAACGGCTAACGAAAATGCAAATGAGGCTGGTGACAATGGCATTCCACGCAGTAATAAAAGCAGTTCCTACAATCTGATAACCAAATTGTTTGAAACCAAACTCAATTTGGCCATTGAAAAGGCTATAAAATAAGCCAGGACCGTGCTTGTCGGGACCATACATCATGGTTAGAAGATTGGGTTTAGCCAAGAGGCCAGAGAGGAGGCCGCCAAGAATTCCAGCCACAGCGTGCGTGTGGAAGACGCCCAGTGTGTCATCAACGCTTTGAAAAAACACTAATCTCCTGTGCAAAACCATCATTGTGTACCATGGAATTGAACCTGACATTGCACCCATTAACAATGCTCCCCACGGCTCCACTATCCCTGCACAAGTACATAACGTATATAACATTAACATGCCATCAAGTCAACTAGCCAGTGCAGTACTACTGTAGAAATTATTCAAGTGCTAACCCGCGCCAGGAGTGATGCAGACAAGGCCAGTGATCATTCCCTGGACTGCGCCAATGACTGAGCTTTTCTTGTATACAATCATGTCCAGGGAAACCCAAACCAAGAGACTAGTGGCAGCGCAAAGATGAGTGTTAACAATGGCTAATGCTGCTATACGGCCAGCTACAAGTGGAGACCCACCGTTGAATCCCGTCCACCCCAACCACAGAAACCCTGCGCCTCCCAGCATGTGAATAATGTTGTTTGGAGGAAAATTATGTCTGTCCCTCGAGTGCCTCGGTCCCACCTAACACAATCACCAACGTCCAAATTACCAAAATTATCATTGATTCTCCCGATAATTATTATTATATATATATTATTTTTTTTTATTAACCAAAGTCTTTTTTAAATTTATATATTTATCAGTTTGGTTTAGTATGTTGGTTGAGTCAGGACTGGTGTTATCACCAGATATATCTATATTTACATATATATGGTATTGTTGTGGTATGGGATTGAATGTGATGGTATACGTATTAAGTTAAGACTTACAAAACGATGCATGATCAGGTGTGCATGTCAAAAATTACCCAATAAGCAGCAGTGAAACCAGCAACCCCAGACGAGAGATGAATAACGAAACCACCAGCATAATCAATAATATATGGTTCGAGAAACCCACCACCCCAAATGGTGAAGGCACCAATGGTGTAAGAAAAAGTGAGCCACAGAGGAACAAATATCATCCAAGCATAGAAATTCATCCTCCCAAGGAGTGATCCAGCTAGCAGCACAACAGTAATTGCAGCAAAAGCAAATTGGAAAAACACATAATCGGCCATCGGCACTTTACCATCTC
Source organism: Citrus x clementina (assembly GCF_000493195.1). Taxonomy (NCBI): domain Eukaryota; kingdom Viridiplantae; phylum Streptophyta; class Magnoliopsida; order Sapindales; family Rutaceae; genus Citrus; species Citrus x clementina. Next base: position 484,257 of record NW_006262075.1, on the reverse strand, counting down.
CTGATGGCTCTAGTAAATACTTTTCACTTAGAGCCACATCCGGCTTGCCCATTAATGGGATAAGTGCACTGCCGAAGGCCATTTGATGAGCCCATAGAACCCAACAGACAAGAACCACTGCAAAGGCATAAAACGCCATAAATGCTGAATTCACTGCCCATTTCTTTTTGACCATGCTGCCGTAAAGAATTACAAGCCCAGGAACACTCTGCAAGCACACCATTGTTGTTGCCGTAAGTTGCCATGCGTTATCTGCTTTGTTGTTCCACCATGGAGACGCTTCATTTGGTTGAAGTGCCTCTGGGAGATCAAAATGCTCATAAGAATAATCATTCATTTTTATTTTTATTTTTTTCCAAGAGAAGGAGCTTAACTTAATTCGCTCATCGTTTCGTGAATCTTTTTTCCTTAGAAATTTTAAGCCAGCTCATAGACATTCCAATTCCAATATAAAGAGCGACAGATATTGGATTATTGCATGATGAGTAAACAAGTTAAGCATTGGAGTAATCCCCAAACTTGTTTCAGTTGCATGGACAGACAGACAGATGATACTGTGACATTCTTTATTGTCTTTAGTAGCTGGCTTTAATTGCTTTTTCAATTTACTAATAAAGAGTTGCTCCATTGTCAATGAAGTTTTCTTAAGTGGTTTGATTGGGTTTGTTCTCCAGTTCGAGTGGAAGTCGTCTTTGTTGGGAGAACTTGTACCTCCCGGTTCGAGTGGGGACTTCTAATCTAAGTTGTGGTACGGGTTTAAAGGTGTCTCCCACAGTTAGGGCCTTTCCCAAGATACCTCGTAGTTAAAACAAAAAAAAAAATACTTTTTCAATTTTCATTTGAGTTTTCTAAGCATTTGTACTCGAGCTCTACCTGTTGAATATCTAATTGAATTACCTACTTCATAATTAGGTGTCATTCGCTTAATATGATTGTTAAAATCTCTACCTCTGAAGAACATATGCAATTAATTAACAGCTCGGAGTAATTTGGAGTTAAATATTGAAGTAGTAAGGAATAAATTTCTTATCCAATCCAACGACGAAATATATTCATCATACCATTTTTTGTCATAAGCTCATTCTTTCTTCCGACACCAAAGGATTAAAATAATAATTTTATGTGATATTCCGATTTGCAAGCGACCACCCAGTGGAAGGTGGAGATAGAATATACACGAAGCCAGCAAGCTAGCGCTATTCACTCTCATGTCATGTTCATATAATCATATTGGAGCTTCACTATTTGGTTTGGTTTGGTTCGGTTCGGTTCAAGCCAAAACTAAACTAAATCTAAATCAATTGATTCATGATTTTTTAAACCAAATATGAATTAAATCCTAGAATCAAACTGAACTGAACCAAATTATTTCACTTTAGTTCGGTTCTATGGTTTGGTTTAGTACGAGTAATTTTATCATGTATATTTTATAAAAAAATGACACAATAGTAATATATTATTACTGCAACAATAATCTTGAATTCATAAATTCACAAACAATAATAGAGTCCAACAATAGTCTAAAAATCCACTACAAATTACAAAAGAAACTTCACTTCTAAAATCCATTGCTAGTGACAATTCAAACAAAGAACATGAATCATTGTGAATTTTTTTAATTAGGAATGACTAATATAAAAATCTGAGGGAGAGCCATGTGTTAAGGTACTTTAAAACCTAGGGAAAATATCCACCGTCCACCCGTTTTTTCTAACTTTTTCAAAAATACACAATTTTTTTTTTGCTAGAATCCACTTAAAATTACATTTTGTTTCACTTTTCCACTTCCGTTTGGAATCCGTTAAAAAAACTAACGGAAACCTTAAAAAATGACCATTTTACCCCCCAAAATGAAAATTTCAATTTCACCATAAAAAGTACCAAAAATAATCAGATTAAATCTAATTATTTTCCCCATCGGTTAATAAAGAAATTAATTCCACAACTATCAAATGCATGGTTTTTTTTTAATATGTATATAATTAGAATACTAAATTATAACAGTAGTATTAAAAATAGCTCAATCTCGCAAACCATCAATTGAATTTAAGATAAGTAGAATTTTATTATTCATTGAATTATAATCTCTAGTAGTTAGGATTTTTTTGTACTTCATTAACGTACCAATAATGATATTCATTATTAAATCATATTATTTTTGATATTTTTTAAAGTGAAATTGTAATTTTCGTTTGGGGGTAAAATGATCATTTTTTAAAGTTTCCGTTAGTTTCCTTAACGGATTCCAAACGGAAGTGGAAAAGTAAAACAAAATATAACTTTAAGTGGATTCCAGTCAAAAAAAAAATTATGTATTTTTGAAAAAGTTAAAAAAAAAATAAGTAGACGGTGAATATTTTCTCTAAAACCCATAAAGATGCAATGAGCTATATATTAAACCGATTATAAGGATGTCAAGAGCATATACCTCAAGAATGAATATGACCTCTTCAAAAAAGTAAAGGAAAATGAGTATGGCATTATGTATCAAAGAAGAGCTAATTAATCATGCCGCCACGGAAAAATATCTACAGCTTCCATTAATTATTACGGCCCAAAATAATAATAGCAATAACAACCTGCTGCTATTAAATAAAGATGCCGTATCATTTTGTTTCTGTTGGCTGATTCTTATTATTAATTGACGCCTGAACAAGTTTTGTACAATAGCACTGTTCTTCTTTTCTTCCCTTCTAAGAGAAAGAAAAAGAAGTTTTAAATGAATAAATAAAAGAGACAGCGAAGAAGAAGAAGAAGAAGAAGAAGAGATAATAAATGAAAAAAAATAATAAAAACACTTCAAATTGGCAAAATTTGAAACATAAACATACATATCTGAGTAATTATGATCAAATCATTAATCAATCAGTAACAGCATCTAATAGACACCATAATTAATCATCAAACATATATATATACATAAATCTGCATCAATCTACATGTACAAGTATATGAATATGAATATTTTCTTAATTTTTCCTTTTTACGTATCGGAATTCAGAAGTAACAAGTTGGAATCCAAAGAGAGACTGAGTAGAAAGGTACAATAATAGCAACGAAATTGAATGCTATTTAAACCTTTCGCTCCGAATTTCCAAAGATAACTAGGCAATTTTCTGATATATATATATATATACATGTAGACGCAGTACAAGATTCAATTCAACCACTGCAGCACTTAAGTGATAATGATAATGATGATGATGATAAAGTAAAAGCAAAAGTCACAGAGCAAAAACCAAAACAAATTAAAACTTGCCATATTTGTGCCAGCAAAGTCGCATTATCACACATCTTCTTGCTATGTAAAACCTTGACCATCTCTCTTTCACCATTGCCAAACACCCTTGCTTCTTTGAAATTGAAACTCTATCCGCTGCTTTTGACCTCCCGCCAGACATGCATGGGCATCCCATTGACATTAATTATATTGATTAAGATAATACTACAAATGGATAAAATATAAAATATATTTTTTAAAAGAAGCAAAACCCTAACCCTAATAACCCATCAATAAAAAAAAATAAAATCATTGTAATCTGAAGAAGCTCTTCGTGAATTTGTATTTGAAAGCCACCTGCAGTAATATTTTTGGTGGCCTTCCTCGCATCAACTACTCCTCCAGGATCCAGGCTTTCTCTTTCTCTTTGTGTTAAATTAAGAGATGATAAGATACAATTAAAAGTTTGATATCACCTTATAATTAGTGATGTAATTAAACTACTTTGTTGGCGTTTGTATTGCTTGACCATTTCTGTCAAGCAACCATTATATTATTGAAATCGGCCGGGGCCACCGCGTACTGCCACTGAACGGTTTCGTGAATTTTGTTATAACTTATAACGTAAGTAAAGCAAGTAACCATTATCTTAAGGGATCGAATGCAGTTTCTTAGTTCTGGGTTGGTATGTGTATCAACCTTACTCAATCATTTTTCTATGTTTAGAAATTAAACAACATTTCTATAGCTGGAAAAATTTCCCCCACATTAAGATATATTTTTAAGTATATATAAAATGCAGTAGCTGGAATGATTAATTTTAGCGGCATTGCTTTGAGCTGGATGACACCTGTTTAATTTTGGTCAAAAATATGATAATAAACTGGTAAATACAATAATAAGAATAAGCCAATAAGTAGATTAAATTAAAGCCATAAGAGTTATGACATAGTTATGCAATTTTTTTATTTATTTATTTATTTATTTATTATTATTATTATTATTATTTGGGTGTGATTTTATTTGTAGAGGGCGGGGAGCACAATTAATGGAGGTATGGTGATTTGTGGAAAGATGGTTGGCGTTTCAAGCACTTTTGGTAACGACAGCAACGATACTCTAATTATATAAGTAGCAGCTGGAAGTCAGCTTGATCCCTCATGGGCATTGTAGAATTTGAAGCCTTCTGTAAAAGGATTAGCATTCTCTTCTAATCTGATCTCTTCATGAGTAAATATACATATGGTGATTGGTTGTTAATAAAATAAAAAAATAAAGAAATTAAATCTTATCAATACACTATTACTTAAAAACACATGGCATAAGATCTTTAAAAGCTTATGAGAGTTCAGATCAGGAGATAATCTTTTTCCTTCTGTAAAAGGATACAATATTTTTGTCAAATTAATAAAGATAGATAGAGACCTACAAAAGTTCAAATTAAGGAAAGTAATAATTCTCTTATAAGAAATAATTACTATATATAAAGAAATTGAATTCACTTTATTACATAACACAACAATTAGTTTCTCTGTAAGTATATAGTTTCTAATATAAGAGAAACGGTAAGTCTATTGAGAGATAAGTATTAGTAGGATTTTGGATGTAAGGAAAAATATTAGAGTAATTGTAATAATTTTTCACATAGTGAATTTATCTTCTGTATATGAGTTTACCACATAAACTCTTATATTATGTGATTGGTTTTATTCTTCATCTATTTTATTTATTTATTATTTGTTTGATATTTTTACTTGTAAGATCTTAGGTGTGATTAAATTTTTTCATTACAACTCATATTAACTTTCTCTAATATTCGAGGGACATCTATTCCACTCTCATTACACACAAAATCTTATATTATGTTATTAGTTTAATTCTTCATCGATTTTCTATTTATTATTTGTTTGATATTTTTGCTTGTTGGGATTAAAATTTTTCATTATAACTTATATTAACATTCTCTAATATTCGAAAAATGTCCACTCTATTCTCATTTCAACAGGGAGAATATTGTATTCACTCAATTATTATCTATAATTAAAAAAATAATTTAAGTTTCTATAATTCTTTGTGTGGACTCGAACCGCTGCTCTTACAGTACTTTGGCATAGTGGTCTCCGGAAAATTATCTTAATTTAATTAAGCGCTCACGTAATCATGCAACCAACATAAACTTAATTACGGATTAAATCAGTAGCTAAGAGATTGCCATTATATACATATAAGCTCAACTAAATTAAATGGCTTGTACTCATGACTCGTCTAATTTGGCAGGGCAACAAATGGAGTCGATCGACATAAATTTGAACAGTCCTAAAAGTAGCCTCTCACGGGCAGCTCGCCTGTACATGTTTCTTTTCTTTAATTAAGAGAGATTCCCTTCATTAATGACCCGGGTGGTCTTCCCGGTTTACTACTGTACACTAGTACTACCGATCATCAGTATCACGATAATGCCCGATCCCTTCAATTGAAATGACACGTTTAGCCCTATCAGTTTCGATGTAAAAATTTGTTTAATTTTATTTCTGAAACGCTACATATTTGATATAGTTTTACTTGATTTGAGGCTTGGTGAAAATATTTTGTGGGCAGTATAGACATTTGATATTTGCAATAAAGTTGGTGGCATAAGTAATGGACATAAATGCGGTGGCCCAAGCTTCTGCTTTGGTAGTAGCGGTTTTAAATGCGGATCATTCATGCAGACCCTTTTGGCTCTTGCCTCTTGCCCTTATTAAACCCCCTCACCCAGTCCCAGACATTCTCATTTCTCACTTCTCCTCACACTCTTAATTCCACTTTCTTCAATGTTATTTTTTATTTCTTCTTTCTTCCTCTCCTTCTCTTTTCTCCCACTACTCTTGTTTAAATTTTATTTTCCCTCTTTTCTATCTTTAATCTTTTACCATCTTTACTTTTCTTCATTCTCTCTCTGTTTTGATTCCCAAACGGTAGCTTTCATATGTTCCTTCTAGGGTTTCTTGTTACCCAAACACAAACTTAGAGGCTACGTAGTACTTGTGTGTGTGTGTGTGTGTGTGTGTATATATATGAAAGGGTAGCCGTGATATTGGCCTGGTTCACTCAGACAAACCGGTTTATTTGCTTTTATTAGAGCAAAATTCCAGGTTTTTTTGTTTTGGTTTGATTGAGCCGTGCCAATATCTCGTTTCTCTTTCATTTTTCCAAGACTCACAAGATCTCAAAGGTTTGTTTGTTTTGTACTACTGAAAGGTTTATTTGTTATTGTATTTGAAAATAACTTCGATGTTCCTTAACGATTATATATATATATACATACATATGTGTGTGTAACTGTATATGTAGAATTTGTACCATATATATATATATATATATATATATATAGTAGAATCTCTGCTATTCCGGGAAAGTTTATTAACTGTATCTCATGCAATATTGAGGATCCCATTTCCATATTACAATAACGTTTGCTGCAGGATCATATCCTTAACAAATTAAAACAGAACCATTAAGAAAATGAATGAAACATTTGTGCCCCGAACTTCAAGATGCAAGCTAGGCAACTTTCGGAGGTTGATTTGTTAAAATGTGGAGGGGTGATGGTTTTTTTTTAAAATAAAAAATAAAATTAATAACGGCCATATATGATGATCAATTCAATATAACAATATTCAGTAATGAGATATGATTTTATCTTCTTTTTTTTAAAAAAAAAAAAGACATGATTTTATCATTCATTGGCAAGAGTATAGCTTCAGTTCAGACGATCATGCCTTTTTCTTTGTGCAGATCTCAACTATGGCTTCTTCAAAACACCCTTAAAAATTATCTTCAACGAAAAAAACATTAAAAAGAAAAAAGAAGAGAAAGAAAACACCCTTAAAAATTCAATCAGAAAAATAGTGACTTGGCTTTGGTACATACACAGACACAGAACTGAAATTGAATGAAAAGAAAGATCACCAACTGCCAATCAACCGACCATGCCTAGAATCCATTAATTAATTATTCGAACTCGGAGAAATTAAAATGAAATGTAGTCAAATCATGCCCACTTGCAGTCTGCGATTCATGAAGATATACGTTTTGCATTAAACCAGGCAACTTGGTGTTGCTTATAATACACTTTAACAAGATTATCTAATTCATCTTCTTGCTATTGTTGTATACATCCCGGCCCCAAACCCTCCCTTAATCAGAACATAGCATGAGAAAATTGCTACAAGTCGTGCGGTGCATTTACAGATAAAACCCTAATGTAATACGTATTATTAGCATGGGATGCGCTCAATTAAAATTTGTAATATCAAGCTAAGGGCTTGTTTGGTATTGATAAATTATAGTTATTGTGAGAAAAAAAATATATAAACATATAATAAAAGTTAATAGTATATAATAAATATGATTTTTAAATAATAATTTTAATAAAGATGGTAAAAATATTATAAGATTTCATCGTACAAATACGATATCAAATCAATTTAACTTTCAAATAAAAAAAAAAACTATAACTATCTAACTCAAATACTAAACAAGCCTAAAACATGCAATAACTTAAATTGTTATATATATTAACTGTGTTGGATTTGATAAATAACTCATAAATATTACAGGTTGAAGATATTAAATATCTTATATATATCCGCAATGCACTTTATTAACGCAAAACCCCATTCGTAAATATTGTTATATGTTTCACAGTTTAAACTTTAGGTTATTGATGGAAATGGAACTAATCTCGTTTATTTGCGTATATGTTGTAGGCACACGATGGGTAATTGTATGCTCCTATAGATCTCAGTGAGAAAATAACACTAAAATATAAAAATTTAATATGATGTGTGATGGGACGCTTGTCAAGATATTATTTTATAGGCTTCATAACTTTGCTAATATAGATTTTTGACACATTTTCCATTGTGTACCATAAGGTGCGTGATAATAAGATAAAGACTCTATTAATGAGGAGAAGATTTTCCGAAAGAATGGAGTAAGTAGATCTAGTTTGACTTTAACTACAATCTCATAACCGTTAGCTCTCAGAGAAATTGATAAATTAGATCTCAGTGAAAAAATAAATAAATATACTCAGCCGTCAATGTCTTACCAAATTAATGAAAATGGCGACCACAGTTCAGAGAAACTAGATGGCAGCTGCCAATGCCATTGCATTATCCAGTGTGCCATTGCAAGCATTCGACCCGATCGAGAAAAGAAAAAGGTCAAAACAGGTCAACACTTTGTTACAAAACCCACTACCCACTCTAGTGGTTGTAGAGATTGTAAAGACCAAACAAAACAAGAAAAGTGCACCCCAGTTCTCAAGACTGGCGTTAGGCAATGTTTACTTTTTGGAGTGGGAGTGTGGAGTGTGGATTCCTCCTACTCCAGTGTTTATTTAGCTTAAAAAAAAAGAGAGTGGGAGTGGGAATCCGTGAGTCCCACCCAATTTTAGAGTGGGGAGTGGGATTCCCACTCCCATAGGAGAAGGTGGGAGTGGGAATCCACTCCCCCCTCTTCCCATTTTATCCTTATAAAAATAAATAAATAAATAATATTTAATAAAATAAATAATATCATATTTATTAAAAATAATAATTATATCATATTTATTTTATTAAATTTAATAAATAAAAATAAATAAATATTATATTTAAATTAATAATATTAAACATTATTTTTAATAAATATTAATTATTTATTTAATTAATAATAATAAATATTTTATTCTAAAAAAATATTAATTTTGTACTATATTATCAATAATAATATTTCATTTGTGTTGCTATTATTAATAATTTTTATTCACATAATTTAAATTTAAATTAATAAAAAATTATGATTTACATAATTAAGAATATTAGTAATTATTATTAATTTATAAATATAATAAAATATTTATTTTATTTTCCAAATATATTTTTTTATTAATTTTTTAATTACAAATTATAATTCTGTACATAAGGATAAAATTGTAATTTAAAAAAATTTACTCTCAATTCAAGACAAAGTAAACAAATAATTAGGATTCTGTTAGACAATCCATACTTTCATTTAGTCTAAGTAAACACCCTACTCCCATTCCCACTCCTCAGGATTCCCACTCCAATCCAAAAAGTAAACGCAGCATTAATGTTACTAAAACATCTTTACTTTATTAGTATTATTTTATAAAATTGTTGCTTATTTGTTTATTTTCTTACCATTATTTTATTTTTTATTATATTGGTTTTTCATATTATTTTAAACCCAGCCCATTTGTAAAGCCTTTTCTTATTTATTTATTATCATTTTTGGCCAAGCATACTTTTGGGGCACTATTCTTAGGGACTGTCGCCAATGATTCTTTTGTGAACTTTCACCGCGGGACAAAAACCACAATTCCGTATACACCATGGTGTTAAACAACTCAGGCCAAAACCATCCGATCTAACCTCACTTATAAGTAAAACAAAAATAATCCATACATGCCAATAACAAATAAATATAAAATAAAGTGGGAAATACATTAATAGATGAAAAAAATACAAATTTTGATATATTAATAGATAAAAAAATCTCCACTAAGATTGATCAAAAAAAAAAAACTCACATTTCAATAAAAATTTGGGATATTAACTTGTTCGAAACGAAATTCAGGATAAAATTTTATTTTATGTATTATTCAGATTGAAATTGTGATGTTTGAAATTTTCAATGTAGATATATAAAAATATATGACAGATCAATTTAATAAATCAAATAAATATGACATATCAACCTATCTTTCTTTCTTAATTTTTTTTCCTTTAGCCACTCATGGTGGCTTATTAAGTAAAATAATAATAAATAAAAAGAATAAATAAGAAAAGGCTTTTCAATGGGTTGGGCTCAAAAGTAATTTAAAACAATATGAACAATCAGTATAATAAAACATAAAATAGTTATAAGAAAACTAATAAATAATAAAAAGTCTTTCTTTTCTTCAGGCAAGCTTCTAAGAGAACTAGAGAAGTTAACTCCACTATCATTGATTTGGTGCCGAAAGTGTCTAATCCTACAGTTACCAATTTTATTAAAAAATAAATAAAGTATGGGTGTTATAGTTATTAATTTAAAGAAAGAGATATGATCAAATACCCATATAATATTTTTTGATATATTATTTCACCATGAATATTTTTTAATAATTACATTTTATCACTCGATATTTTTATTGTTAATCATTTTATAATTAAATCATTAAAAGTAATAGAGTTTTCATTAAAAGATTATTTTACCCTTAAACTATTTAAGTGTGTAAAAAAATCATTTTGTCCTCTAAAATAAAAAAAAAATTCAAAATTCAAACTATAGGAGCATACAATTACCCATTTGTGTTTAGCTATTTAAATTAATTTAATAAGTACATATCAATTACAATGTTTAATTTAATAATACCAAATAATTATATTATTTTATTAAAAAAATCAATTTATCACCTGACTTATTGGAAAATTATCAAACTACTATATGTCTTTTTCATTTGTATTAAATCACCAATGTTGTTTAAATTTATCAATCGAAATACTTTAAATAACCTTGGACATCATTTTTTTTTAAATGGACTTAATTATTTGGTCATAAAATAATAACAAGTGAAATATTATGTGGTAAAATGTAGTTGTAAGAAAATTTTGATGGTAAAGTGATATATTTAAAAATTTAAGTAGGTATTTCATAATATCTCTTAGGAAAAGAAAATGAAAGAAAAATCATCCCTAACTCCAGTTTTCTCCGACATGCACAACAACAGTGG